>NW_028288931.1:3640317-3800908 GCF_059628265.1 Tinamus guttatus
CTTTAAAATACTGCAGCTGAAATACTGTCTTTGATCATGAGGTTCTCACCTTTTATTTTCCCCTCTTGCATTTTCACAAGTAATAGATCTGTCTTACGCGTGTGCTTGTCTTCCTACAAGTTATACAGGGAAAGGGGAGAACAGAACTTCTCTCCAAATTTTTGACTTAGCAGTATGGTATTGCATATTAATGTTTATGTTTTTAGATAAAAAATGATTGCAATTTTTAATGACAGCTTTTTTTTCTCCCCTCAGACACTGCTTCAGTATGCTGGCAGTCGGGGTGCATCGGAACATATTTTGCCTTTTTTGGAAGTATATCGAATCTCCATCCAAAGCTTTGCTAATGCACGACCTTACTTGACTACAGAATGTGAAGATGTTCTTCTGGTACTTGGCAGGCTAGTGCTGTAAGTTACAATTTCTTACACTAATATTTTTGAAAGAATGCACAAACTCAACAAATTAATAGGCAAATCATTAAAATGTAGTGTCATATTTGTCAACTGTATTTAATGTTTGTTGTTATTATCTAGTAAATATCTTTAGTGCTTTATATATAAAAAGCCGTACCTGAGCATTTTGTTGCCCAACATCAAATATTGGTAAGGCTTTGCTCTCCTGTATTTGAATATGAACAGATTTGGGGAAGGTTCTGTTCCTTTTGGCAATTTTGAAAATTATTTTTCTGTGGGGTATGCTCAGTCGCTACCTTCAGCCTGAGCAGGTCGTTTAATGTTCTTCCTCGCTTGTAAGATTTCTTTCAAGAGTACAGAGTGAATGTCGAGAGTCTTGAATATGAAAAATATCAAATAATAAAAATAGTTATGGAACAGTCTTTCGGTTGGTTAGTAGCTTTCTTGGTTTGTATATGGTTTGGGTATTCAGGAGATTTGGTCACAGAGGGTGGTGGTCGCCTTGCTGCAGTTCTCCGCTGTTGTTGTTGTGATTGCAGTTGAGAAGTAAAGAATGAAAAGGGCAGTGGGAATGAGAATGGGAAATTCCCTTTCCATGTTTTTGAGAGGCATTCCACGTGCTTTCTTTAAACAATAAAGCCAAAGGAGGTCTGGATATCTTCTGGTCTGAGTAACACAGTTGGATTCCACTAGTTGGACTAATTTGCCTCAGACACCTCAAGCTGAACCCTGTGGATCTCATGCAAGTACTTTCAGGAAGACAGTGCTTGCTTTTCATAATACCTTTGTGAGGAGGCGTGGGTGATAGTTGGCATCTTTGTATATCTAACAGAGCCTTCTCAACAAAAATCTGTAATCTGATTCATTAAGCTGGATTTCTCACTCTCCAGGAGCTAAATCTCAGCAAATGTAGAATATGTTCCTGCTATTACTAGACTGTTCCTGTTGATCATCTGATGTGTAATTAATTTTCTCTATAACTCCAAGAAGCTTGGAATAGGAAAAGTTTTCTAGCACTACTTAATCACAGTTCTGAGAGCTGTAAAATGATTTACTTATCAATATTTCTCTTTTCATAACAGTGAATGAGATGTTAAAACAGTTGCAGAAGTAGTGGCAGAGTGGGGTGCTTAATTTTATGAAGTGATCTTAGTATTTTGATTTGCATTCTTAACTGTGACACCAAAGTTCTGTTTAGGTGCACACAATAAACATTCCGGAATGTAAATGAATGTTGAAATGGAGTTATAATAAGGGTCTACTGCTGTCTTATTTGGAGGCAAAGATGGGAAGAAGTTGAGGGGAACCCCAAAGCTCCAGCTCTTTAAAAATACCAGTGAGCAAGAACATCTCCTGCCTTTTATAGATTTGAACTGTGTAGAGTCATGCTAGCTCAACAGAGTGGTGTTGGTTGGTAAATGCTTGGGAAATTTCATTTTCTCCCTTTTGCCAGTGGTGAAGGCTCGCTGGTCTTTTTTGTATAGGGAAAATCATGCATGAAAAGTAATATTCCAGAGAAATTCTATCTACAAGTAGTGGATGGGACAGGATTCATGTGTGGTGTTTTTTGTGTTTTTTTTTTTTTTTTTTTTTTACACTCCAAAATTGAGATGTGAATCAGAAGTATTTGTTTCAAGGCAGATTAATGACAATGTTTGTAAATAATTGCATTTCTAGGTAACATGCATGAAAATTGGACACTGCAAAAGATAACATCTGTGGGTTTTTTTTGTGTTAGATTTGAATCTGTTAAAGTCAAGCTCAGTTCCTGTGAGACTTGGTGATGTTTTCTTTGATTATCAAGTGGCAGCTGCTTGTCAACTCATTTTTAATAGGGCACAATAGAAAAATTTGTCCTGGTTATTTTATGAAATATCTTTCTTATAATAATCAGCAACTGGATTGCTGGATGTTCCTGCTTTCTTGTGGTTGGAGCAAAGTTTGAGATTGTTTGTTTGAGATTGAATGTTTTAAGTTATTACCAAATCAGTGATGAAGGTTATCCAGTCTTCTACTTTTATAATAATGTGTAGAGGCCTTCGCAGCACTAAAACTCTATTTAAAACAACATCTTTGGTGATGGACATGAGTTTCTGAAATATAAAAAGCGTGGCCAGGTAATTCAGTGTTTGTCTTTCTAATCAATTCTAACTGATTGCTGGTTCTGGCAGAAAACTGATTAGGCAAGATGCTTCCCCCCACCCCCAGATAACTTACGTTATGTATTTGTCAGAACCTAGGAAGAAAGAGAAGAAAAAAAAAACCCACCATTCTTGGATTTGAAATTCATGTTTGCCTCCTGGGCATCTCCGTAACTCCCTGTCCCCAAGCTTCACCCTTCTAACTATGGAAAAAGTAAATGTGTTGTCCTGTCATATGCATTTTAGTAATCGGGAATGGAGGTGTGAGGAAAATCTGAGTTTTACAACTAGTTGTATCTAGCAACCCGGATCTAACTTGAAAGAAATTATTCTTTTTTTTGTTTCTGTTTTTTTTTTTTTTTTTTTTTTTTTTTGCGGTGGGGGGGTTGATTTTTTTTTTTATATGAAGTCTTATACCACTTTTTCTTCAGGGATCTTGTAATACTACGGCTTCTGGAAGTGTTTGTTGTTGCACATAGATCTTGTGTTGTCTCTAGGACACTTTCAAGCTTAGGAAATTGCCTTTGAGGCTAGGCAAATTCTTACTATACAGGAGCTAGGATTTAAATAATTTTTAATATCCCCTATACAGGGTTTACAGGGTTAGATGGTCCACATTCAGGAAAAATATGTGTTTGGTGAATATTTCAAAGATGCTAAATTATTCTGAACCTCTTTCATTTTCTCAAATTTTCATTTGGAACACCTGATATATTCAAGTATTTGCATTCACATATCAGTGTTAAATATGCATACAAAAATTCACATGCCATTGCTATTAAATGTGATGAGGCTGATTCAAACACTAACAGTATTATAATTTATTTGTAAAGAAGAATAAAGGAGAAATTCTGTGCAGTGTTGCTGAGCTATTCTGAACGGACTGATTTTGGTTTTTAAAGACTAGCAGCAGACTTAACCTAGTGGTTTGGTGTGTAGTAAAAGGAGTATTTTTGTCACAGCTGTGACTTTAGGGCTCTTTCTGGCTCTTAACTGATTTGTGTGGTCAAAAACGATTCAGTGCTCCTGTCATTTGGTATCTGAATGTTCAGCAATGCACTACAAATGTTATTTTTATCATAATATAGAATGTTTGAGTAGTTTGTTTACTTGTCTCTTACTTTTCCAGGAGCTGTTTTGAGCTACTGCTTTCGATTCCTGAAAGTGAATTGCCACATGAGGTATGGTTAGGATTCCATCAGTCTATACAGGTTAGTGGTTTGGATCTTTTTAAAAATTAGTCTTTTAATGCATTCAATTCTTCAGCTTTTGTATCCAATATGTTATGCTATATAAAACATACACAGCACACTTAGGTCTGACTCTGCTTGCAATCTGGGTTTTCAGTAGAGCTGCCTTTTTGAGCAGCTGATTGTGTACTGAAATTACTAACAGGTGCCAAGTATCAGCCCAGTGACCTGATTGCCAGCTGGTGGACTGAAAAAGGCTCCAGTAGTGTGTGCCCTGCAGGAAGGGATTTCTCAAAGAGAGCCTGCCCAAGGGCTGAGGATTCGGAGCTGAGTGATTGAAAAGTCACTGCTGACAGCATGAGAGGAGGCTCACCAAATTTACCGAGGTGTTCTGTGTACTTCAGTTAGAAATAATAATCAAAAGACTTGCTGAGGTGGCTGTAGGCCTCCATTATCCCAAGGCTGCAGAAGACCTCTGTATGACAGACAATATTAGCAGTAAGACCAAAATGAGGAAAAAAGCTGTGAGCTTTTTAGGTCTGGAAAAAGATAGGCTACTGTTGTGCTGCTCCTTTCTTCTACCCCACCTTCTTCCTCCAGACTTATTGTCCTGCTCTTGCTGTTATCTAGGCTGCAAAAATCTCTCTGGGGACTGGTCCCAACAGTAATACTGGCAGCGTAAAGTCCAATAACAGAGTTTTAGCTACAGACCTAGTGGTAACTTCAGCAAGAGAACCATAGCAACTCTTGATTTTGTTGAATGGATTGTGTGAGAACCAGACATGAGTTAGAGCAATGCACAAGCTATGAAAAAGTCTTTGTAGAAATCTGAGTGGCAAGCTGATATCCATTCCTGGATTGAGAGGGCTGCAAATATCAGGACGTATACCTAATCCATGTAGTCCCTAGTACTGTAGCTTGTGAGGTGCTGCTCAAACAAGCTCCTAATATTGCTACACCTTCCCCAAACCTGAAGGGGATTACTGTAGACTATGTAGGAGGAAGAGATGTGTTCCAGGTATTGCTCTGTGGGTAGTAGCTAGCTGCCTGAAAGGGCTTGCATTTCTCATCAAGCTGGAAGATGAGAATAGTAGTCTTGTCTCTAGGCCTTCCTGGCTCAGGGAGTGATCTGCTGATGCCAGTGCCTATTTTGGATCTAACTGCAATGAAAATTTAATGTTGAAGCTGATAGCAGTTGTAAGCTATCACAATGAACAGCTTGGAAGTAGTTGAGAGGAAATGAATGTACATCTTGAGAATGTCCTTGTGCAGAACTATTTGTAGTTGCTTTTGGATTCTGTCTGTGAGGCTTGGATACACTTCTAGAAGAAGTATAGAATATATAGAAATATAGGCTCTGAAGCAGCTTCTGCCTGCAGACAGAGAAACTTGGCAAAATAAACATCCTTCCTTCGGTAGGAGTGAATAAACCTTACACTGCACACTGAAAGAAGTGGACTGATGAAGTTATATAGCACTGTCAACAGGGGAAGGGACAGAGATGATCTGTGACTTCAGAAAAGGACAGACCTCCTTTTCCTGTCGCACTTGGAAACTGTACTGTTGTGGTAATCCTAGAAACAAATGGGGCTAGAGGTGGAAGGCACTTGATAGTGGGGAAAGTGCAGTTAAAAATCAAAGTTCTAAGTCTTATTCATGTCAAATGTCTCCCACTTTTGAGTGCTAGTGCGTAAGCTTAGAACTTGCTTCCTTGGTGTCTCTTGCACATCTTGGTAGACCTTGCAGCACTGTGAACCCAAGTTTAGAGGTATACTGGTTTATTTTGCCAACATTGAACTATACCATTACCATAGTCCAGACCTGTGAGCTGTGGTGTCTCGCATAGGTGGACTCCATTCCCCAGTGCAGTGATTGCAGCATCCACACTAACCTGGGACTCCTCAGCAGATGTTCAGCTTTTCTATTAGCGATGATGTTTGAAACTTACTATTTCCAAGATACCTAAATTTCACTAATCTGTAGATAGAGTGGGCTTACTACATCATAAAAGGAATATCTTAACTGTTTATTGCTACTGTATCCCAGGATGGGAAAAGAGTTCTCATGTTCAGAGTAGAACAGATTTTTACACATTCTAGCAGAGGTACAAGACAGTTGTAGGATCTGCTAGCTCGTAATTGGAGAGATCTGCAGGGAGAATTCTTGTTGTCAAGGAGAACAGTTTCCAGCAGTTAACAGGCATGTGTATGTATTTCTGGGTTTCTGAAGCTAGTCATGAAGCTGTGATATTTCTGTCAGCAGAAAGTAAATTTTTAGTCGAGTGGGAGGACTTTGAGACAAGCCCAGGTCTATTATTTCCACTTGTAATACTAATGGAAGGTTCGAGATGTGTTTTTGGCAGATGTAGTGAATAACTGATTTTTACACAGACTTTTTGAAAACATGCCATTTCAGGGTTTTAGCACTTACCTGGTGCTCTGTATCAGTAAGACACTAATAGTCCTGGGAAAAACTTGTGCTTGCCTTGCTCTGAAACGTGGACTTGCACAAGATGCTTTTGGACTCTTTCAAACAGATGCTTCCAATATTTTGAAGTGGCACTCCTGAATAAGTTTGCAGATAGGAATATTTGAAACCAGCCATTTAATACAGCAACGGCTCTCCTTCTGTATCCCTGAACTTTATTAGAGCAGAAATGAGTGACAGTCGTACAGAGCAGTCCATCATGGGTTCTTGTTTGGCCTGTGACAGTTCATGTGCTAATCCCCAGGCAAATCCCATAGCCCAAAGCACCACAGTCTTGTATGACCCTACTGTAATGTGTTGATGGGTTTATTACTTAGTAAAAGGAGTAGATGTGTCTGAATATAACTCCAGGTCTTCCACTTCGTGATCCTGGCAAATGCGGGGGAAAAAGGATGTTTCTCTTGGACCTGATTGCATTTACTCCTGTTCTGTAGCAAGTTGTGCAGATACTGGGAGTTGGAGAAACTTCAATTAAGTTTACAGCTTGGGAATAAAAAAGGGTTTGGGCTTGCATTTCAAAGCAGGAAGATGGACTGTCCCAAAGCTGAAAATGAAGTTTCACTAATGTCCAGCTCAAACCTCTTGATAACTCTTTTGGAGGTTTGTTTGATTTAACCCATTTGTTCTTCCCTAACAGTAGTTATGCTCTTCCCTGTCCTCTCTCCTGCCCTTACAACTCCAGTTTTCCTGGCCTGTAAGCGAGATAAGTAGCAACCTGTATGAAGTAAAACCAGGATGTGAGTTTGTATAGAAAACTCAGCATAACTCTTATGCAGTGTCAGCATGCGAAAGGATGTGGGCAGGAATGAGGCTAAGTAAGCACGCTGTAAAACGAGAGTGAAAGGAACACAATAGCACAGTTTGCAACAGGGTCCTTGTTACAGAAAAGCTCAATTAATTTGGGGGGGAAATTGGTGAGAGCTAGTGTGGGGATGTTGAAGATTTACCAGACTGGATGATGAAGACTATCAGAGATGCTCTTAGTGGGAGTGGGGTCTTTTTAGTGCTGGGAATTGTGTGGATTGTAAAAACAAGATTCCCTTCAAACCTTGTTGTTATTTTCTTGAGGGATGTTGTGTAGTGAGTATAAAAACTAACTTTTGTGACACCATAGTAACTACAGATCTCATTAAATTCCCAATGTTGAAGAATTCAGGTATCTTCAGTAAACTGTTCCAAAGTTGTATATTCTCTTTAATTTTGTCTGGGGGCTTTTATAGCCTTGCTTACTAAGTTGAAGGGCTTTATATCTCATTTCTGTTCCCCGGTGGGTAATTGCAGAGTGAGATGGTCTCGCTGCTGCAATTTTCCTGATTCGAGACAGAGTAAAATGTCTTAGTGTGGCCTTCTCCAGAGTTCTCTTACAGTTTTGTTGCCCTAACTTCTGGGTTTGTCCTGGATTTCCTCTCAAATTTTATTTTTTTAGTAGGTCTTCTTAAATATAAATTTAATATTAATGGAAAGATTTTTTTCTGTAATCTCAGTGATGATCTAGAAGAGGAATGTATGGTTAGTACCTTTTTAATTATGCTTGATGTTGATGAATTTTATACTTGGTGTTCGTGTGTGTACATATATATAAATGAACATATATGATGTGTGTTGAATTTTGTAAACTGTAATCAGGTCAACTGACCTGATTTGCTGAAGCACGTCCCTTCTTTTTTATTTGCTGAGTCTTGCTTGTTTTTGTCTGGTTTGACTAATACAACGGGGCTGAAACTTGAATGACCCTCACAATTGAATTTAGCTCCGTGCTCTATCCAGATGCCCTCGGGTGGGGAAAAGCTTCTGTTGGAATAAAATTCCAGCTATTTGCACTGGATGTCTGCACTGCAGATTGTCGTCTGAGGGACAGCAGTCTTTGTAGCAGGACAAAGATCCCTTTTGCCAAATTGATGATTATGTGATAAGTATATCCTCTTTTGTCAACTAAGTTTTGCTTCAAAGGCAACAGCAGAAAAATAATGCGAATACAATCATTCCTCTGTGAGGTAGTAGCTTCTAGCACCTTTAGAACGTACAACTTGATAACAGGGAGAAATTTGAGATAAATAACACTAAGCAGGAGCAAATCCCAGCAGCTGTTGGCAGAGTATCGTTCACAAACTCACTTGTATGCTCTTTGGCACTTGCCAACAGCTTGCAAGGGCCACTTCTGTGAATGCACATGTTGAGTTGGTCTAACCAGGAGTTGGTGGTTTCCCTTTTTTTGTCTTACAGAACTGTACATAGCTGAATCTTACAATCCTGCCTTACTAACTGGTGAATATTAGATCCTGGAACAGATATTTGGGTACCGTTGCTGTTGTAGTATGTGCTGAAGGCTTCCAGTGACTTAGATCTGTGTATCTTGCAGAAGCACCACTACATAAAAAGCACTTGTAATTTGGGAGGTTCCTCTATCTCATTTATTGAACTTTTTTTCTCTGCAGTAGGAGCTAGAAACTTGTGATTTATATGCTTTTACTCAAATGATGCCAGGAGTCGGAGCATAGACTTGTGATGAAGCTTCAGATTATTTTATGGATGCTTTACTGAAGTCTTGTGCAAAAAATCTGAAGAATGTTGGCTACTTTCCGGTCCAGAAGCCAGGGCTAAGAGCTCTCCTGCTTTTGAGGGGGGTGTGTGTGTGTTTGTGTTTTTTCCTTCAAGAAAACACGCTGGTTACAAGTAGTGTGTGGGTTGTTTGTTTTAGAAGAGTCATACTGGGGAGAAGGCTAACACTTGCCTTTATTGTATGCAAATGGATTGGAAGGACTTTGGTGGTTAGTTCCACCTCTTTCCAAGCCCTTCTGTTTGTGCTGACTTTCTTCACATAATCCTGTAGCTCAGTAAAAGCTTATTGGGTTCATTCTTCAGGCTCACCTGCAGGCTATTAAATGCTAATAATTTTTAGATTATCTTTGACCCGATCTATGTGTGACTGCTCAGAAAAGATGAAGCTTAAGGCTGTAATGTTAGTATATGTGAAGGAAATACAAAATGGATGCTATGGCAACCTAGTCTGGTGAAAAGACTCGTATTACATGGTAACATACTGTTCAGAAAGAATGGACTTGACTTGCAGTCCCCAAATATGTATGTATATTTCTTGGTAAAATAAAGGAGTCCACCTACTTGCATACCTATTTTTCTGTTTGTTTTTTGGGTTTTTTTGTTTGTTTGTTTTTGTCCTTTTAATTTCCAAAGTCTGATAAAATGGCATACAGAGACTTTTTTATGTGATCACAGCATTGGCACGTGTAGGAGTTCCAAACTCCTGGCCTGTGATTGCATAGCTATAAATACAGATATAGCTCTGTTTCTTGTAATCCCGGGGTGTTTTTAAAGCTGTCCTGAGGCTCAGCAGTTCTTGAGCACGGTGTTGATTTAAGCATTTTCTGTCATTCAGCTGTCAGTGACTCTACTGACAAACCATGTAGCTGTGTGAGGTCAGGAATCGATCTAGTCTGGGTGGCTGGGGGTGGCAATCACTACCCTATGGCTTGCAACTGAATTTCGTTTTCTGATGTGACTTGTCATGCACAGGAAGGAAAGACTTGAGCAGGAACAAGCGCGTGGGCATAAGGGTTGCTTAAGTGGTATTTCCAAATGCATAAATGCACCCTTTTGTGTTATAACTTATTTTTAGATTCTTAGCGCATTTGGCTAAGAGCAGTTTAAGCCCTAGTTAAGAGCACGTGATGTCACCTGAGCCTTTAGCATGCAGCTGTAATGGTCTAGATTTTTTTGTTTGTTTCTGTAAGGTATGTAGCATTTGATTCCTTTGAGTACAATTTCAGGCTCAAGGGCTCATTTAACCTTGAATTGTAAAACTCTAGGAAAGCAGAAACTAGGTGCTGTGAATACTACTTTGCTGCCTTTGGGAGCTTGATTCTGCAAATTAGCACCAACTCTTCTACTGATCTCAGCTGATGCTAAAGTGGCCTTGCTAGTTAGTAACTTTTTTTTTAGAAGTAATTTTGTTTTTAATTGAGAATTCTAGTCAGCAAGCAGGCTAGAAGCTAAAAACTGAGAGTAATTGTAATAGTTACCAACAAAAGTACCACCGAAGCAGTAGTTACAGGCCTGGGGTACTTGTGATTGTCAACTCTGATAGAATGTGGCATTTAACTGTTTTTTGCCTCTTACAGATTAGAAATCTGCACTGTGGTTCTGCGTTGGGAAAGGAGCGACTTGTGCTCTTTACTCACATTTGATGATATTTTGGCTTTGTTATTGTACTCAGAACTAGTGTAAGGCGAAAGCACTTGACTGCATAACAAGTGTACTCAGTACTTCTAGTAAATGCAGCCTTTGATGGGTATCTTTTGAGCAAGTCATTGACTTGTTTGTGTTGAGAGGGAGATCTGAGATCAAACTGAGATTTGAAGTTATCTGGTCTACCTCCCTCCTCAGAGTAGAGCTATTTAGAATTGGGTTGCTCAAGTCTCTGCCCCAGGAAGTTTTAAGCATCTCCAAGAGTGGAGGTAACTTACTTTGAATACCCTGATTTGTGAAGAGGTTACCCAAACTCTGGAATATTCTTTTCCTGATGCTTTATTGAATACTTATCTAATCATCTTACCTAATACACTAAAGAGATACTGAAGCTGGAAAGCCTATTTATTGGAAGGTTACTTAACATATCGTATTTCTTAAATTTCATGAGTGGAGTTTAGGAAGGAGGAGTAACCAAACTGTAGAATGCAAAAAATCTAAAACTTTAATTATAACTGCAAGAGGGTTGTGGTTCAGCACAAACATAAAATGTTTTTTAGTGTTTTCTGTCTGAAATGACTTAAAAAAGCTCAATGATAAGAGGGCAGTTGGCTAGTCTAGTACTCTGGGCAGTCACAGCCCCTGGACTTTCAATTCTGAAATCTGGAGGGGATGGGAGTGAAGAAGGAGGAGCTAAAGGAAAATAAAGACTGACTTTCTGCTCCAAAACACCAATTTGATTCCTATATAGACAGCATAGGTTACAACAGTGCTATCCAAAGCAAAGCTGAGATGGTTAATAGTGTTCAAAGAACTGCCCACTTAAAGTAGAGCTTGCTAGAACTAGGAGCAAGTCGTGTTGCAAAATACCATATGATGAGAAATACCTGTATTAAACACTTAGCTACAAATGAGGAAATTGTGACTACTGTTAATTGGTTTTGGTTTGTCAGCCTCAGGAGATTTGGTACGGTGATACCAATGTTTTGGGCACAGGTCTTAGTGATAGATCCGTTTTCCTGCTACGGCTGTAATCTGATTTCAGTTGCTTTCCTCCTGAGATAGAATCTGGACTCCTTTCCCCATATTCTTTCCTGCACTCCTCAGTTCTGAGAAATTAAAAGTTGTAGGGCCATGGTCGCTTTGAGTAAACAGATTCCATGGTTGAACCTCAGTTAGAAACTGTGCAAGGTCTCCAGGTTGATTTTCACAACATTAACTATCTGGATTTGAAATCCCCAAGTCTGAAAGAGTAAATGTACTGGGAAAGGATGGCTATTTAGGAAGCTCTACATATCATGCTCTGCTTTCCTTCCCTCATTTCTGAGACCTCTTATGACTGTAAGAACTAGGAAACTTCCATCTTCATGTGTTCTCAGTCTCACCTTATTAACAGATATGAGAGCCCTTTCTGAGCTCCTTTCATTGCACTGTTTTCTTGCTAATTCAAGTTGGTTTTTTTTTTTTTTTTTTTTTTTTTTTTTTTTTTGCAAGTATTTACTCTGCATTTTACCAAATCAGGTGTGATAGCGCAAATACAATCCCTGCTTAACTTAGCTGCTGTTTTCTTCACGTCAACTCTTCTGGCAAAATAAAATGCATGAGGGGCAGGCAGGAAAATCTGCCCTGCTATGACTTCAAAAGAAAACTCCTGTAAAAGAACCAGCCTGGGTAGTTAGAGCTAGCACTGTTGATTAGAATCTGCAGGTTAAGAGTTAAAGAGAAAGTTAAATTCAGTTAAATTTTAGCAGATGGAAATTAGAAGAATTAGATGGGAAGACTCATGTACTTTTAATTTCCCAAGACTAACATGTCAAAATAATGATGATACAGAAGAATGGTGTGAAATACTAGAATACAATTAATTAGATGATGAAAAAAATGCATTGTTATAATGTTTAACAGAAACTTATAATAATGGATTGTGTGTGTTTTTTCCCCTTCATTTCGTAGGATTCGCATGATGCTTTATTGGAATTTGGGAATAACAACCTTCAAGTATTAGTGGATATCACAAAGGAAGGAATGTGGAAAAATCCAGTTCTACTTAAAATTCTATCCCAGCAACCAGTAGAAGCAGAGGAAGGTAAGAATGACTTTTAGTAATGAGACAAGGTTATTAAGCAAGAGCTTGATGCAGTTGTGGGGCAACAGTGATTTGAAATCAAAACAGAAGTTGGATTTCAAGTTGCTCTGTACAGTAGTATTCATTTGCTACTAAATGATATTTATGATGAAACTGTCTCACTGACGCTCTTGAATAATTTGGGAATGCATCTTCACTTGCGATATACTTTTATCAGCATCAATTCAAATATGTTTTTTAAATTCAATCTTTGAAAAGGATTTTTCTGTAGAAACTCAAAATAATTTTACTCCTCAGACTGGTATGTCTTGCAGAACTCTTTCAAATGATTTGTTAGTCCTAAATGGCTGGTGGAAAGGATTAGTGTATGCACACAGCTTTTGGAAAGTGCAGAAAATGCATGTAGGTAATGCTTCACTCTTTCACTAACAATATTATTTCCTTACATGGAAACAAGTTGTTGTTTGGTCTAATGCATATGTTGAACAGGTATTTTGGAGTTGCAGAGGATTGTCAAAGGAGAGACTGTAAGACCAAGAAGGGTTATGTAGGCCGAAGGCTTTGGTCTCCTGTAATTGTAGCCAACTGTTAAATAATGATTCAGAAAATCCCCATAACACATATCATGAGTCACTGTGAGTCACTCTAGAACTCTAAAATGGTACAGGAAGAGAGAAAAATAGATGTAGGACATCTTTTTCCATCGCTTCTTTTTGAGAATAGTGTATTCGTCAAACTAAATTTGCATATCCTGCAATGTGGAAAATGAAAAGGGGGGAAAAAAGTCCATGCTAACGTGTTATGGTCTTGTCTTTCTGATTAGCTGAATATATTCTTTTGACATTGTGCAAACATCATTGGAGCTTGGATGTAGGAAGTGTCCCTGATGTCTGCTGGATTAAGTTGATCCTTTTCTTCTCATGAATCATAAAATACGTTCCTATCAGCTGAATACTTATAGCTATAACAGTGTTTTGTTTTTTGTGTCACTGAAGTTAGCAAGATTCTCATGTGCTTTTTTTGTACTGTCACTCTTTTGATCTATGTGATGGTTTTATATCCAGTTATATGGAAGCGTAGTCTCTTTTTGCCCACTAGCTTCCATTTGGTACAGGTAGTAGAAATCAAAATGTACTTTCTGCATCTTAAAGCAGGGATGAAAGTTTGGCTGCTAGGTTGAGGCAATGTTGAAAAAGGGCTACAAAAGCTTTAGCACAAAGGTTTCCTCAGCTGGTTTAATCCAGTGACCGTGTTACCCTTTAGTACAGTAACAACAAAAAGAAATCACAGAATATCTTAAGAATGGCAAGTAAAAGCTATTTCAGTTCTCCAAAACTTAGTTTCTTTGACGAGTGCTTATATTAAATATTTACTTGAGGAAAACCCCCAAGAGCCAGTATTGCTGTGCCTTTTAGCTCCCTGAATGACTGAGAGCACTGATCTCGAAGGGAGCAAAATAGATGCCTGTGACCAGCCCGATTTCTGACCTTCCTCTAAAGATGCTGGCTTTCACACTTGTGTTATATCAGTATTATTTGCAGGGCAGGACTTAGCAAGAAATCGTGTGATGGAGGGAGAAAGGAGGGATTGATGTAGACTTGTTGCTGTGCATGGCATGTGGATGCCAACATGCTGATAGGTCTCCCAGCTCTCCCATAAGCCAGCTCATGTCAATAGATGTTTCTGCCACATCCTACAGTACACAGACTATGTGGGTTTTGGCCAAGAGCTTTTCCAGCTTAATGCCATCTGGGCGTATTTGGCACACTTAGTGCACTTAAAATGATCTTTCCATTCCAGAGGTACTCTCGTTGGAAATGCTCGCCCATGAAAATGCTCATTTCACCAAAGAAAATCAAATGCTGTTTCTTTCTTGAGCAGTTTTTCAAGTGACTGTGGAGTCTCTTCATCCCTAAATACTATTCAGACTTCATGTCCTCATAATATTGTTCTCAAATTCATCTTGTGCTCCAGATGTTTTGATTGGAAGTAATTCTTACATTCTTGCAATTAAAGAATCCTTTAGAACCTGAACCTGACTTCTAAAGGATATGGAGGAAGGATGTGTCGCTAGGTATCTTGGCATTAAGTTTATTGCAAGGTGTATTAGTCCTGAGATGCTCAGCAGAGCAATGAGACAGAATATTCAGCAAAAATAAAACACACTCATAAGTCTCCAAGAGGCCAAAAAAAAAAAAATCTGTTCATGGGCATATTGGGAAACTAATAGTATGGATGGGTACAAAATTAAGTAAGGGAAGAACAACTGAGTAATAGCCAGTGAAATTAGCTTTTGTTTCTTTTCAGGGAAAAGAAGGCTGGTACAAGCAGGTTGCTGGATGAGTTTAGAAGAAAACTAGTTGCTAAGACAAAATAAACTCTTAGAGCCAGATGCATGAGATTTCTTGCTACCTAAATCACTTGCATCTGTCAAACTGGTAGTATATTTTGCCTTAATAGATTGCTGTGCTTCAATTTTGAGTAGGCAAGACTTCATAACTCTTCCTTAACGGTACTGTCCTGGCCAGTTTGTTCTAGTAGGAGTCTCTTGTATCAAGTAGAATATATATAACAAAACTATATATATATATATAGTTAAGTGATTTTTTTTTTCTTGCTAAACTTTCAAGCACAATGTGGTGTGTGGTTATAGTTTTTTGAGAGAAGACTTGTTTCCTAGCAACTCAAGATCTTGCTGCAGATCATCTCATGGTCGGAAGGATTTTTCACATTCTCCCAAGTTCCTTTAACGTGACGTGTCAGTGTCATGTATGACCAGCATTTACTCCTCTAAGTAAGCCACAAATTGGAATTTTAAAAGGACATTTAACAGTCTGATAAGAAAAAACTAGGCAGAATACCAGGAAATTTCACTGCAGGAAATGGAGGAAAATGCAGAAAGTGAGAATTTCCTTGTTTTGCATTATATGCAGTCCCCTCCTCTAAACTTTCATGCTACTGGTTTCTCAGCTGCCCGCCTCACATGAAGGAACGAGATACTGTACCATAGAGAAAATGACATGCAATATAAGAATGCATTGGCTCTTTCTTCTGAATTTAATTGCCTTTTTGAAATAGATAGAAATCTGGAGGCTAATCTCAAGCTGCCCTTCTGCTTGAGTAGAAAACAGTTATCTGAAGAAATGGCATGCTTCAAGAAGAGACAAAGTGCATGCTGAGTACCTAGAAAGAGAAACTAAATTTGTGTGTTTTTTTCACTCTGTTAAATTTTTGAGCTAAAAATAAAAAGATAGTTCCTGATTACTTACTCGAGGAGCTCCCAGGTGTTTGAATCTTAGTAGCAGTAAAATGTACTTAAAATACTCTCCAATTATATCAGTAATATTCAGTTGGCTGATCTGCAGCTAATCAGTGTGAGAGATTATATTTGGGTGATCTAGATCATAAGACTAGTATGTCTCCCACACTATTCCTTCAAATTTCTACAAAAGGAACAATTTTCACTCTGAACTTCATTTTGCATGATTTGGTCTTACTTAGGTTTTTAACATCAATGATGGAAAAATATATTAGTATATAATAGTGTATATTAGTATATAATGCTTTGAAGTATATTTTGGTTTGTTGGAACATGATGCTCTAATTGAAAATACCAAACCTTGGATACAGTTCAGCTGAATGACTGGTGAGCTGTTCCAAGCACTGCGTGCTGTTAGCATTGCCCTTTAGCCATGCTATGGCATAATTCTCTTACCTTAAAAGACTTTTCTTTAATATGACCGTTTTCTATAGTCCAACATTCTTTCCTTACTCTGTACTGAATTCATGTGGGACAAAATTTTCTAATTATTGTTATTGTTTATGACACTAGAGTTTTAAAAGAAAGCTGACTATACTTTAAATGACTTCATTATGAAGTAAAGTGTGAATGCAGTGAGACAGTTTCAGTTAAGTGTCAGCTGTAAATGGGTATATTCTCAAAGGCTGTTTTCTTTTCCTAGCTAATAAATTGATTACACGAGAAGGGCCTTCCTTTCTGCAGATGCGAATAAAACACTTGATGAAGTCAAACTGTATCCCACAAGCTACTGTCTTATCAAAATTGTGCGCAGATTCTTCAGAAATTGCAAATGCCTCTTCTTTTCGCCAAGCCTACATCACATGTGTGTGTTCTATGCTGCCTAATGAAGACTCCATTAAGGAGGTTAGTAATCCATAGTCCCTTTTTAATGTGTGTTTATCATGCCTTTGGAATTTCTGCAGTACTAAGAACTGAGTCTGAAGGGTAGAACTGCTGCAGCAGAGCTCCAAAAGAGAAAATGCCCTGCTGCAGACTGCAGGGGGAAAGAACACTTTGGTATTAACTGCTGTTTTGGATGCTTGCACCCACGTTTGGATGTGCCTGAAAACATTTAAAGAAAGCTTGTGACTTCCCCTCGTAAGCAAAGTATAAATGGAAAGCTCTCCTTTCTGACTCAAATACTAGTACTTGAAGTGATCAAGTCTGTGACTTGGGAAAGAAAAGGTAAAAAATTTTTGGAATCGGTTGCTTTAGAATCCTTAACTTTTTTTCAGCAGTCAGAACAAATCATTCTTGTTTTGTTTTACAGTAATGATTTGTATTAATACGCTATAACCATTACAGAGATCATACAGCTCCTGCTTCTGTTGCCTCCTGATCTCACCTACCTGTTAATTTATTAACTTCAAGGTTAGAGATAGGTGTTTGGAGTCCTCTTAAAGGTTAGACTGGAAGGTTTTGCATAAGTCTTAGTTAAACTGTAGGAAGATGACCTATGCCAAAAATGAACTTGGATGTCTCTACCTCCCTGTGAGTTACTGGAAGACTGGTTTACAGTGCTTTACATGTGAATTGCTTAAACAGCATTACCTTAAAACAAAAAACAAAAAAACAAAACAAACAAAAAAAAAAAGTTGAAAAATAAGCATCTGGATAACCCCGCTGTCAGAAACTCTTTAGTTTAAGACAGATTTGACTGTTTATTGCACTGAAGGATCAGTGAATGCACTTAACTGCTCACTGCAGTCTCTGTTTCCTCCTCGTGCTGGAGGGTTATACTTTGGGGAGGTATTGTTAACTTTCAGCCTGTTCTGCCATTGCATTGGCTGCAAGGTGAATCAATTGCTTAGAAATTGGTTACAGCCTCTTCCATTTTTAATTTCATTTAACAATTGTAAGGTGTAACTAACGTGTTTTATCTAGATGCACAGAAGAAGATACTCCAATTTTTACATTGAGCATAAAAGCTAGAGTCACAGAATGGTTGAGGTTGGAAGGAACCTCTAGAGATGATCTAGTCCAACCCTCCTGCTCAAGCAGGGACCGAGGACGAATAAGGGACTTGAGCGTCTACCTAAGAAAAGCCTGAGTGATCTGGGTCTGAGCCTTGAGAAGACGGAGAGGAGGTTGTACCAACATGTACAGATAACTGAGGGGAGAATGTAAAGACTGTGGGGCCAAACCCTCCTTTGTAGTGGTCAGCAATAGGACGAGGAGGAATGGGTACAAACGGAAACAAGGGAAACTTCATGTGCACATGAGAAGGAACTTCCTTCCTGCTAGGGTGACAGTGCTGGAACAGGCTGCCCAGAGAGGTTGTGGAGCCTCCTCCTTCGGAGATCTTCAAAACTTGCCTGGATGGCAACCCTGTGCCATGTGCTCTAGAATGAGAATTGATTAATTGCATCAAACTTTGGTGATCATTTAATCAAACTGTTTGAGAAAATGAAGGTTTTATGCTCTTTCCTGAACTGTTGAAAACAAACTCTTAAATATACCACTGTTTTGAGAAGGTGGGTGGCAACTTGTATAATATTCTTTTGTTGCTCACCATCTTCCTCAGGTAGAGTTGTTGGGTCTAATGAAAAAGGGAGAGAAAGAGGGAGAATGAAAGAGGGAGAGATTGAAGAAATACAAAAGATAAAGAGCTCATAGAATGTAAGCTGTGGAGAATGGGAGGTGGAAATGACTGAAAACCTGGGGGGGAAAGAGGAAATTAACTGGTAATGAAGGAAACAAGGTTAAGTGAAATTTGGGGCTTAGCAAAGAAACTCATATCCATCCTTCTGTAATATTTAGTAAAGAAAGCTTGGAGAGGTTTGAAGATAAATAATGTGTTGAAGGATAGACTACGTTCATCCCCTTCCAATCCTGGCTCATGTGAAGTTATGCTACTGTTGACAATTACATATCTAAACTGGACATCAGAGAGTCTCTATAATGACTAAGAAGAATATGCAATTCCTCACATGCGAAGCAGACATCCAGGATGGTTGACCATTAACTCTTATGAAAATTCTCACCGTAGAAGTAGCTTGCAAACACTAGTTAGGCTCAGAATTCAGATTTCTGCCCACCGAAGAGTTAAGGCTGGTGAACTACTACTTATAAAATATTATGTGTATTATTTCTTGTACTTTCTAGTCCTTGACATGATGTTAGTGCACGTGTAATATATAATGTGACTGTGTAACTTAAGATCTACGTTTACAAGGGTCTTCTGTTCCTCTGCAGGAAACAAAGACAATATAAAGCCGAAAAGTTTTCTCTGATTTACTGATTACAAAGCTTGGCCTGAGCATGACAGTTTTGTGGAGCCAATTAAAATGTTCACACGTGCATTAAAATGATCCCACTCGCACAAATTAGAAACTTAAAAGCAGTCATCTCTTAAATTCTATAGACAACATCAGCAGAGGAATAAGGAAGCGTTTTGGGGTTGTGTAACTGAGAAGAGTGAAAGCGAAACTTGTTAAAATACTGAGAGGAGGATAGGAACTTCTCCTGGCTCCATTTGCAAAGGATTCCTAGATTGTGCTGAGTTTGTGTGCTGGTTAAACCAAATGTTCCTTTCCTTCTGCTTACCTCCCTAACTTATAATTTGGCTGGGAGATGCCAAGAACTTAGTATTTATGTTTGTTGCCCTGCATGCTAGTCTTGATGAAATATTTCTGATATAGATCATGGTTTTTAATAAATTTTTAGCTGGGCAGCAGCTGTCATTCTTGTAGGTATAGCAAAATATTTACCCTAAATGAGACAAACTGCTAAAAGAAAAATACCCTCTGTAAAAAGCCCCTATTACAGAGGAATGAAGCAGAACTTGAACATAAATGATCTGGCAAGTTAGGCCATCAAACTGTAGCTCTGCCCTTCGGGGGAGTATTTATTTCCTGATGGCTTCAAACTGACACAAGGGCATGTTGTCCTAGCTTATCTTACAGTCTCTGAGTCAGTCTCTGAGTAGAAACTAAATTGCTTTTAGTCCCCTGAATGATGTATTTTTAGCTTCTGAAAGGAAAGCAAGTCTCCCTAGATAAGTAGAGTTTAATATCACCTTTTTTTAAGGTGTACTAACATAATATCTTCATTTAAAAAAAAAAAAAAGTTTAATGAAGAAAAATGGTAGAAGGCTCAGGTTAGTGGTAGTAGAATTGTTATTAACATAAAATGAAATGTTCTTATAGTCTAAAATGTTCTTTTTTAATGATTTAATTACTCTTGGTTTCCTTTTTTTAATATAAGCTAAAACAACAGGAAAGACAAAACCAAGATCATCTCTTGCAGTCATATGTTCCAGGCAGTAATTCTTCAAGTGTAAAGTGATGTCTAGTGTCTTTTTGACACGTAAATATACAGGGAGAATGACAGCGTTTTTCAACAATTTTAATATGAAGTATCTTAGTAGCATGTATTTTGTTGTGCTAAACTTCTGTTCAGAAGGCAGTCTAGTTTGGTTAGGTTCTCCATCGGAAACCTAACACAATCCCAGATATACTGAATTTACTAAATGCTTTATCTGTGCCAAGTATTGGAGTTGTTCATATTTGCTCCACTTGCTGGTCCAGTCCCCTCTGAAACAACCAACAAAGTTCTAGATGATGCAGGTGGCTTTAAGTTTATGGTGTTTTGCATCACTGTAGCCTCATTAAACTCTCGTTAGTTGGTGTTTTTAGTCTGTAGTTTTAAGATTGAAGTCTGGAGGAAACATCCTATACTTGCTTGTACCAATAACTATTAAAAAAATATTAAATTTGGAAGAACAGGCTTGTAGCAGACCACTGCAGTCTCTTGCGTGTTTTAAGAATGAATGTGGCAATATTTGAGAAAGGGCATCATTGAAGAAAAAAAAACTAAGAGGAAAAATATTGGGTTTGCTTAATTTTCCTAGTTTGTGTTGCAAGATGTAGTGATGCAACTTGTAGCTTACATAGGACAGGAATAATTGAATGAAGTGATAGAAGTTGAACTCGTGCATTTCCCACACAAACTGAAAGAATATGTGTCTGTACATACCTTAAGGTAAGATTATAAGAAAGCTGTTGCCTGCATCTTGAAGAGATTACATGAGTGTAGCTTCTTAATTAACTGTCATCTCCTGCGTTTCAAGACACAGTATATTCCAGTACCCTGCAACAAATTTGACAGACTAGAGCTGTGATTATTCTGAAAGTTCTTTTTCTGCTCCTACAGTGCTACCCACACAGTTTTGAATGCAATCTGTTCTTGAAATTACTACTGGAGGAAAGAATGAGGTATGATGTTAGTACAGGACAAGAGTGTGTAGCTAGTATAGCTGTAGCATAAAATGCAATTTGCAGTGTGGTCGTGTTTTTTCCTATTTGCTCCAATATTGTTCTTTCCCCTCCGGCTCTGTGTTTGAATAAAGCAATGAGATATGAGGTGAGGAGCAGGTTTTTGTAGTGCTCCAAGTTTGGAGATGTCTGGAGTAGAAAATGTGAGAACTTTGGGACCGAGACTTGGTTAAGGAGAGATTTCGTCTGGGAACAGGATTGTCAATAGGAAAAGAGCAGAAAGGACCCTGGTAGAGAAGGAAATAGTTTGTATAGGAGAAATGTGGAAGCAGAGTGGGGAGTGAATTAAGTATGAGGAACTATGGAGATGGGTAGCTCCAGAGGTTTGAGATCTTGAATAGACCAAAATTGTCTAAATATAAAAACTGATTGGTCTTCACATCTGCAGCAGCTGTGGCTTGTGAAGTGCTCAAATATCTGCTGCAAGAGGTCGTCATGGGTCTCAAGTTGAAGGTCAAGAGTCAGTGGATCCTGGAACACGTTGACTTTGCACAGTAAAATCCAATGCCAAACTTGTATGGAAAACAGGATTATACCTGTTTCTCTTCTCAGTTTAACTGGATGCTTGTAAACTTCCTATATCATTTTTCATGATTAGTGAGGTTTTTTTATAATAACAGCTGTTTAGAGGAAATGTTCCTCAAGTGTGGTCTATTTCATGAAGTAGAATTAAATCCTATGAAATAATGTGCCACAAATACTGTGGTCAGGAATGGCTGCAATCACTGAGGGGGAATAGGGAGTTTTATTTGGAGTGTTGTCCTTATGTATTTTGGTGGACTCTCCAAAATAAATAATCATAAAAAAGAGCAATACTGAAAAGTATCAGAACTAGCTGGTATAAACTTAGTGCCTTCTGTGGCCAAAAGCTGTCATAGGAACTCTGGGTATTAACAAAGCACTCATTCCTTTTAATGCATTTTTGACACTGCTTCCTTTGACGTATTAATATGTTTTTGTAAAATTGCTCAGAAGGAAGTGCCTTTTTTCATTCTTTTAGATTGCGAAGGTGGATTGCAAGGAAGTACTGGACATCATATGTAATCTGGAATCTGAAGGACAAGAAAACACTGCATTTGTTCTTTGTACCACATACCTTACTCACCAGCTGCAAACAGCAAATGTGTATTGCTCTTGGTAAGTAACGAGCGTCACCACTGCTTTGAACTGGTCTCTTCATTGTCTACTGGCTTTCATGCAGTAAAATAGAATAACTCATTTCTGTTGTGGATATATGGTGGATGTATCCTTAAGTTGAAGCACATCAGCCTGATGTATCTCTAGATAAATAACTCATCAGGAAACAAATAAGCAGTCACTTGTATTCTTCGATTATAGCTGCACTAATGCAGCCAGCAAATGAACGTCAGACAGGGTTGTCTACGTTCTTCAGAAATCAAACTGCGTTTGTATGAATGGCATTAATAGTAACACTTGAATAGTACAATAGAGCTGTAAGTCAGCACTGCTGGGTAAGTACTGCCTGGGTTTCTGTTCTTGATACTAAGCACCTAAAACTTGTGAATCTGCAAAGCTCATTGTAACTTAGTTCAGTTTTTTCTCTCCCTTTAGAGTACTTAACCCATTAGAGTTTGATCCTTTTTTCAGCTTTCTGAAGAGAAATAGTAGGAATGTATGTAAATATTCCCCTTAAACTCTTCACCATAACAACCTTTTTTCCTCTGGAGACCCTTTTTATGTTTCAGCTGCCTAGAATGTGGTAGGCAAATTGGTGGAGCTGTTTTCAGGCTTTATAGAGTAGATTTGTAGTTGTGGCTTTGAAACCATGGCTAATGTGCAGTTTCCTCCTAATCAAACTCTGATCTGGATAATGCTGTAACTTATCAAATGTCCCAGATATATCTTGGAAATCTGCAGTCAGCTGTGACAGTTCATCCACTCCACATTTTTAAAAGCTATGAAGGAAAATTTTCATAGCATTGTGTCAGCAAGAATGATTGATAGTTTTGTCTGGTTCAGTCCTTTGTACACGAAGACTAGAGGGTGTTGGATACACACTTCTCCATCAGCCCAAGGATGACTTTTTAACCAGAAGCATGGCTTGTAGAGAGAAAAGAGCTCTTGGAAGAGTCCGGGCAGTGGAGACTCCACCATACACACAACCTTGAGGTTGGCTGTTATTTACCACTGAAATGTGTTTTCGGAGATGGCTAGAGTAGGGGATGGAGCTACATCCAATGCATAGAGCAATAATTCTCATTAAGCCAACACAGATAATATGTACTTCAGCCTTGTATGTTCTGTGTTTCAAAAAACAAAACTAACATTCCTTAAGGGTGAACTAAATGATCTGTTGTTGTCCAAAGAGACTTGTTAAGGAGCTCTATTTAAGAGCTATATCTCTAGGGTGCAGGTGAAAAGGATCATAGTTCAGGTGCAGCTGAGACTGTTGATATGAAAGAAAAGTACTTCAGTGCCATGGTATTTAGAGGTAAGAAGTAACTCTCCTTTGTGACAACAACCACGGGACACTTCTGGCTTGAAGTACCAAGACTGAATTGAAACTGGTTAGAATTTTAGCAGAGCTTTCACGTCCATTCAGTCTAATGTGCACTTTCTCCCGAGTAATAGGCCAGGAGATCAGTGGGAAAGGAGTGTTTCTTACTTCCATGCCAGTTTGGTCCATGATACACCTGACTGAGGCTGTTTACACAGGACATAGTGCGACTGTAACATGAGTAGGTATCTCCAGCTTTAAAATTAGTTCATGTAAGTGACAAGTAGCGAAGGCTTAAAACTACAACTGTTAGCATAGTCTGGTGACACAAGTATGTTCCTACTTACTGAAGTTGTTAGCAAGCTTGTGTCACTCTCACTGAAGCCCTATCATTGTCTTCTACTGTTGATGGTTGTTCAGGGTCAGGTTCTAGTTCAAACTGTGCTGGTATGTCCAGCAGTGCCACAAGTGGGTGCTCTGCTGTTGTGTGGACATATGGAAGGTTCCAGTTCCCTTTGCTTTTCCCCTGGAGCCAGAAAGGAGAATGAGGCCTTTTGTGTAACACTGAAATTGTGTGGGGTATAAATTCAAAAATCTAGTGTTGTGCATAACTGTACAGCAGGGTTCTGCATGACCAATGTGGCGTGATTCATTTAAGAGGAAAGTCTCCAGGATCTTCTGATAGACTCATTCTTACTGCTGTAATGCTTCTTAATCACCTGGAACCCTTCAACAGGTTCCTTCCTTCCAGACTATATCTTTAACCATTACCCTTTTAAAGTTCCTTTGTTTGAAAGGCAGGATGTTGCGCCGATCTAATGGTAAAATGTTGTTTTGTGTTGGCCTTACTGTACTGATCGTCACCCCCTTTCCTTGTGGAAAATGCAGATGTAGTGATTATTTAGGCACAGTATGGATGAATTCAGCTGGCTGATATGGGAGAAAACTTAATTTTTGAGGGTTAATTTTCTGTGACATCAGCCAGCTGAACTGATTAGGAATACAGATATAGTCTTCCCATCAAAAAAGAGGCTCCAGCCCTGTACAGACTCTGCTCACTGGAATCACTGCAGACTTGATTTGCATCCATGGCCTGAACAGCTAAGGTGATGTTGCTTTCTCTGCATCAGTAATTTTAATAAGCTCAGACACAAATGTGCTAAATAAACATCCGAGCTGTCAGAGGGGGCAGTGAGGAGCACAACAAATGTAAGTTGGACCCATTGTTATGTTCACATTTGGCTTCACTCTAGAGCTGAACCTGCTGTGGGAGGATCAAATGTTAGAGGTAGCTTGGCAGCCATTAAATGTTTTAATGCTATAACTTAACCATGTATTTTTAGTATGTCTTTATGTATGTAAGTTAAGAAATCTTTCTGAGACCAACTGCCTTTTCTAAAGGATCGCCATGTTTTAGATGATTCTCTTCAAAGATAGCCCTATAGAGTTTAGAAAAACAGGAGTGGCTGTTAAGAGCTTATTTAACTTGGAAGCACTTTTCCATCTACTGATAGTTGGACTTTTTCTAGGAATGTCATGAACGCCATTTGGGTTGTGCTTTTTCAAAACAATAAAATACAACTTGTGTATGTGTAGTCATAACTGTGTGTGGTGTTTCAATTCAATAAATGATTACAGCTCTAATTGGTTCTGACCATGTGCTTCTGGAGCATTATATAACTTGACAGAACTGAATGTTGATGACTCAAATGTTTAATCATTTTTTAAAGGAGGAAACACAGAGAATAAGAAAAGCAGAGACCCTTTGGTACATGGTGGCCTGCAGGTTAGCTTCCCTTTGCACAGTAATCTATGTGGTTATGGATTCAGCTCAAGGGATGAGCTGTATGTACTTGAAAACGTTCCATGTGCAGGATCCGGAAATAAAATTGATTCCTGCAGAATTACTGGGAATGTTTTCCTTAACTTGACAAGGTGCCCGCTGCACTGATGGGATATGTTCTGATAAGCCAGCCCTGGCTCTGCTTTCACAGATGCTGCAGGGAAGCAGCATTATTGAACACAGTCCTGCTCACTGCTGGCCAACTCTGCCCCTTGCCCTTCTCCAGGCCTTGGTATATGCAGGTTCAAAGAGAACAAGCTCAGCTGGGAAAAGACCTATGAAAAACAAGGGAAAAGGGGATTTTTTTGAGACTGTTACTGTGAATGAGGCTATTAAAAAGGTAGAGGGGGAAAAAATCTCTGTAGAATTGGCTGCACGAGTCTCCCTCTGTTTTGTCTGCGAGTGCATCTTGACCTGTGCTGAGCACATCCAGTTACCCCGGGTGAAACCGTGTACAACCCCCTTCACTAGTGCTAGGCTGGCTTACCAGCCGCTCAGACAAGTGCCCAGGAGTCGGGATTGCTGCTTCTGCACGTGCTGTAACATCACCCTTGTACTGTAGAAAAGGGGCAAGTTCTCATTCTCTTCCTCTCTTCCCAGCTGTGGCACCTGCCTTGTGGCACCTTGCCTAAACCTTTTATTATTCTCACATAGTTGGAGTGGTTAATCTATTTCATTTTTTTGCCTATCCTTTAGCCTCAAATGGTGCCTGCAAGATAAGGTTAGCAAAATGGATGCATACCTGTCTATGAACTAGTTTTATTGGTGTGAAGTTTCATTTTGTTGCTGAAGATGGAGGCAAACACTTTGTAGGTGTTCCTCATCATGAAAACTGGAAATTTCTCCAGTGCTTCCTGCTTATGGTCCTATAATAATACCTAATGCTACTTCTAAGCTATGATTTTGCTTCCCCCTGAGGATATCTGCTATCTTTAGGTCTTAAATCAAGGAAGAGATGATTCAGTAGCAGTTGCCTTATCCTCAAGTCAGAAAACTTATCAATCCGTGAAATAATGTAATTTTTAAGGTTGACCCAAGTGAAATTAAATGTGAACTTCGGCTAAGCACAACCACAAAAAGTGCTTCTCTGGTCTGCTATACTAATAACACTATTTCTTGATATCTGTGTGGCTGGAGTGCCTTCTCTTTGCCATCTGCTCCCTGCCTCAAATCAGTCTGAAATAGAAAATGGCTCGAGTACTGAGCACTGTCCTATCTATCCACATGCATGAAGACAGTGTAGAACACTTCAACAACACCATCCTTGAGGACCCCTTTCCACAACGTACTCTAGATTTGCAGAAGGAAGGGGCTGGATGAGCAGAGGAATAGGATGGCACTGAAAACTTTTTGCCTTGCAAGAACCTCTTGGGAATAAAGGATTATCCAGAATAATGCTGCTTCTGTCCGTACTCCTCCAATGCAGCTTTCACTGTCTGACTGTGAAAGGCTGTTACCATCTTTCTAGGCTTTTATATATATATATATATATATTCAGTTATATGCAATAATTGCATCCCACCAGTGATTCGTGACAAGGCTTTTTCATTTTCACGTGATTCAGGGTTTGAGATTAGGATTGCAAAAGCTCAAAGCAAAAATGCTGCTGCTGTTCATTGTGCAGTCTGCATAGGTGTTTTTCCTTTTTGTTGTTACAAGCTGTGAGTGACCTCAGTCTGGAAACCAGCATGTATAACTTGATGTATAGGGACCTTGAGTTAGCAAAGGTGAAGTTTGCTTGAGTAAAATAGCAGCAGAAAATCTCTTGCATCAACATATAAGATAACAGAAACTGTACCTGCTGCTTTTTTCTTTTTGTGGCACTTCATCTGTGATGGGAAAGTGATGCAAAGTGACAGTTTGCACCGTGCAACAGCTGTGTTGCCCTGGATATAATAAATCGCTTAACAGAGCGGCTCTGTGTTTGAATCGTACAAACAGTAAAACATGTAACCACGCAAACAATAGACAAAGTCCTGGGCTTGTCTGTGTGTCTTATGTAACACTTCCCAATGTGTTCTGGTAGAGGCATCATTTGAAACATCGAGTGGGAGTTGTATCATTTGGAGGCTGGTGTCAGCATCTAAGCTTCTTGCCTGCTGGGGGAAAGCTGGCAACTTTGTATTGTGAATCATCTTTCCTCTTTTAAATTTGTAGCTACAGGTGCTTTCTTCATCCCCTCTGCCCACCTCCATCCCGCGAGTGAGGAGGGAGGCTGGGCAGTCAGCTTATATGTGGATGTCTGCATGAAGTGAAATGAATCCTACCGCAAGTGTGTCTGCCCATTGGATAACAGGTTATTGATCAGGAGGGTTTTGATGTCTTAAAAGGAAGGCACAATTTGAAAGAGTTCTCTGCAGCACTTCTAGGAGATGGAGACCTGATTCAAGGGTGTCCTGCTTTTTAATGACCCTCAAATTCTTATGGTGTCAACTCTTGAGTTAAACTGTGTAGACTCTGGGTGAATTATGCAAATCTGCACTGTGCTTACAATCTGCCTTCAATGTTTTGCAGGGAACTGACACTTTTCTGGAGCAAATTGCAAAGAAGAATTGATCCATCTTTGGATTCCTTCTTGGAAAGATGTCGTCAGTTTGGCATTATTGCCAAAACACTACAGCATTTATTTTTCCTGATAAGAGTCATACAATCTGAAGTAAGTAAGCTGCTGTCCGGAGTTCTTGAACACAGCTGGAGCTGTGCTTTGTTAGTAACTTCATTGAACCAATAAGGAAATTATACCTTATTTCATTATTCTGGCTTTCTGATTAAGATCCTGATATCTTATTTATACAAATAACTGAAAGAAAATGCCTACCCACTGTGATTTTAGTCAGTTTGACCCAAATTCAAGTTACCTTCAATCAGTATGAAACAGTGTTGTTTCTCACTCTTAAAATACCAGATGATTGTATTT
Source organism: Tinamus guttatus (assembly GCF_059628265.1). Lineage (NCBI taxonomy): Eukaryota > Metazoa > Chordata > Aves > Tinamiformes > Tinamidae > Tinamus > Tinamus guttatus. Next base: position 3,668,636 of record NW_028288931.1, read on the forward strand.
TGCACAAAAGGGACTCTTGTAGTTTAAGGATATATCCTCATCCTATAAATCTGTGGTGCCGTCACATTTGGAGTTCTACCTTTTCTGATCCCTATCTCTAAGTAGGCACAGCAAGATTCAAGAGATGCCTAGCAGCCATTTTTTAAAAGCTGGGAAACTCTGTTAGAAGAGAAATGGAAACAGTGAAATCAATCCATTTAGCATGAAATAAATGTCGGATTATATTTAGGATGCTTTTTATAAACTTGCTATGCCTATTCAGTTGCTTATTCTGGGTATGTTCAGTCAAATTTTCTGTTTTCCTTTGACTGTTAAATGGGCTGCAAATACCCTGTACCTAGGTTCTGTAGGGACTGGATTTTGGGGGAGTATTTATGAAAGCAAATAAATCATGGAATCATTATGGTTGGAAAAGACCTTCAAGATCATCAAGTAAGTCCTGCAACACCATGAGCTGCTAAGCCATGTCCCTAAGCGCCGCATCAACATGTTCCTTGAGCACTACCAGGGACGGTGACTCCCCCGCTGCCCTGGGCAGCCTGTTCCAATGCTTCACTACTCCTTCCATGTGGAAATTCTTCCTAATGTCTAACCTGAACCTCCCCTGGTGCAACTTGAGGCCATTTCCTCTTGTCCCACTGTAGTTGTTATGCAGAAGAGATCAACTCCCTCCTCACTAGCACCTCCTCTTGGGTAGCTGTAGGGAGCGATAAGGTCTCTTCTCCAGACTAAACAACCCCGGCTCCCCCAGCCACTGCTCATGAGGTCTGTGCTCCAGCCCTTCCCCAGCTCCGCTGCCCTCCTTCAGACACGCTCCAGCACCTCCATGTCCTCCTTGTAGTGAGGGCCCCAAAACTGAACACTGTATTCGAGGGGCGGCCCGGGGACGGTCACTGCCCTGGTCCTGCTGGCCACGGGTGCGCTGTTCCTGGTACAAGCCAGGATGCCGTTGGCCTTCTTTGCCCCTTGGGCTGCTACGCTGTTCTTAATAAAAACTGAGGAAAAAATAAACTAGCTGGTAGTAGTAAGACTTTAACTATTCTAATTATATGGCTCAGATAATGAAAGTTAAATTGCATACAAGCTTTTTTTTCCCTTCAGAGTATTATTGTTTCAGTTAATAATAATGCTTTGTTCAGAGAAATGTTTGTTTCCACTTTCTCTAAAATGGGCTTATTTCTCCTTTCGAATTGGGTGGCAGTGTACAGTCGTGTTACAGTGATACACTGTGACTTGCATACCGATTCTTCCTCTGGTCTCTGAGACCCTTGGAAGAACATTTCTCCTGGGAAAGCAGCTTTTTAGTGCTGTATAGCAAATTAACACAGCTATTGAATTAAAAAAGTATCACCTGACTTCTAATAGCTCGTGTACACTGAGGGTAAGAGCTAGTTAATTCTTCTGAGGTGTTACGAAGATATCAGTCATTGAGCAGTATTCACACTCTGCCCAGTGAAGGAGATAGGAGGCTTTAAATACAAAGCACTATCTTCAGATAGGTACTTCTGCGTGTGTAGTGTGCAGTGGGGATTTGCCATTTTGCCCTATTTTGCTTAAACTGGGGATTTGCCATTTTTCATGTTTCATTTCTTTGCAGGGTTTCATCATCTGCTAACATGTTCATATCATGCATATTAGTTAAAAATGTCCTTTTTTTATCATCTCTCAACACTTGATAAATCTTAACTGTTGCTCGTCTCTACAAATGATAACTAAATGGTTACTTCATGCATTCACATTCTGTATTCCCCCAAAGTTTACTATTGTCAGATTTTGGAACAAGATCGCTTTCAATTTTGTCCAGGTAGAATCTGGCATATATGCTGTTTCTAGATCAGTGGATGGATGATGTTCGTAGGTATCCTCTTAATACAATTGAGCACTATTTCAAGAAGTTAAATAGACTTTTCAGAAGATCTTTGGAATTTAAATGTCAGTTATCTTCATCAGGAAGCATTTCTGGAACCATAATGCTTGTAATATTAAGGTTTTTTTAAAAGGTATAAATTTGCATTAATTTCCTTCACAGTGTGCCAGATGTGCTGAATTAATATCCTTTGTGGATGCTGCAGAAGGAGCATAGGTAGCAGATTTGTACCCTTCATTTTAGACATCTGACTCGGTGATGCCTGAGGGTCGGTGGAGGGGTGTTTCAGTGTCCGGTGCCCAAGGTTTCACAGACTGCACTGACTGTTCCACAGAGTGCACTAAATGCGAGAGAGATCACCTTGCTTTCAAAAACCAGAACAAGGTCATCATGTAAAATAATTGTTAACTACTTAATGCAGTCTAAATATGTTCTGAATATGTGGTAGGTGCTATTTTATTGGAAAGTCTTGGAGATTGGCTATCCATAAAGCTTTCCTATTATCAGGAAGCCTACAGAATATAGGTGTAATTCTTTCAGAGAGAAGTTCTAGAGAGAACACATATACACCAAAGAAAAGTAATTTTTCTTTTCTTCTTTGCTTAATAACAGGCAGAAGAAGCAGGACTTGCTGTGTCCGTTTTATTGTGTGTGAGAGCCCTTCAGATTAGATCAAATGGAAGTGATGAAATGAAGACCTCTGTGTGTAAAACAATCGCATGCCTTCTACCAGAAGACCTTGAAGTTAGAAGAGCCTGTCAGCTCACCGAATTCTTACTTGAGCCAACTTTGAGTGGATTTAATGTGTTGGAAGAGCTCTACATGCAACCAGATCAAAAATTCGATGAAGAAAATGCACTGGTTCCAAACTCACTCCGCTGTGAGCTCCTTTTAGCTTTAAAAGCATATTGGCCATTTGATCCTGAATTTTGGGACTGGAAGACTTTAAAGCGACATTGCCTTAAATTACTAGGGAAAGCAGCTTCTGATTCTGAGGATGATATAAGTTGTAATATGTCAATCAATGAAACTGACCTCTTAGATAGTTTCTTAAGTGACTATGATGACACGAAAGAACATAAATGTTATGATGGAAAAGATTCAATAAATAATCCTAAAGAAAAAGTAAGAGTAAAAAAACCAATTGGTTCTTCAGAAAGATACCAGAGATGGCTTCAATACAAGTTTTTTTGTGTGCTCTGCAAAAGGGAGTGTATAGAGGCTCGAATACTGCACCACTCTAAGATGCATATGGAAGATGGTATTTATACGTGTCCAGTGTGTACAAAAAAGTTCAAGAGAAAGGAGTTTTTTGTACCGCATGTAATGGAACATGTTAAAATGCCGCCTAGTCGAACACACAGACCTAAGAAGAAAATAATACTGAAAAAAGAGAGATCGCCACAAAAGATAATAGCTTCCAGCAGCTCCTCTCCAGGACTTCAGGAAAAGCTGCATCAGCCCCAACTGTCTGAAAAACTTGAAAATGATGCAAATGAATACGTCACATTTAGCCAGTTGGAAAATTGCCAGCTACAAGACAGAGACATCTACCCATGTCCTGGGACAGATTGTTCTAGAGTATTTAAACAGTTTAAATACTTAAGTGTGCATCTAAAAGCTGAACATCAAAACAACGATGAGAATGCCAAACACTACCTGGATATGAAAAACAGGAGAGAGAAATGCGCTTTCTGCCGCCGACACTTCATGACGTCCTTCCACCTGCGGGAGCACGAGCGAGTTCACTGTGGCCCTCAGCCCTACATGTGTGTGTCAATGGATTGTTACGCTAGGTTTGGCTCTGTTAACGAGCTGCTTAATCACAAACAAACACACGATGATCTTCGTTATAAATGTGAACTAAATGGCTGTAATATTGTTTTCAGTGACTTAGGGCAACTTTACCATCATGAGGCACAGCACTTCAGAGATGCATCATACACATGCAACTTTTTTGGTTGCAAAAAGTTTTATTACTCAAAAACTGAATTTCAGAACCACCTTGCAATGCATAATATTGCAGTGTCAAATGGGGAAGGGAAGCAGACAGTAAAACTTGAAGAGTCTGTTTCAAAAGGCAAATTCAGTTATCTTCCAGAGTCCCAACTGGTTGAACAGTCTGAAAGCTCCAGTCCGAATGAAAACCTGGATCCAACGAGCTCTCAGGAAATTCCACAGATAAAGGAAGAAGAGCTCTCTGACAGCGAAGATCTGGACAGTGAGAGTAATTGCAGTGTTCATTGTGGGAACCACAGCTCAGCTATAAACCAAACCCAGGTGTCTCCTTTATTGATCGAAACAATGGCTCACAATCAAACAGTTCCTAATTTTCTCGTGTCCCAGGAAGGAGTCTTCCATTCAGCAGATGGGAAAGAACAGTGCTCTCACGAGGCAGTTTGCCTTGATGGAAAAAGCTTTTCCTGTGGCTTTGAAGGATGCTGCGCAACACACAAAAATGCCAGAAGTATGCAAAAACATCTGCGTAGGGCCCACCCATATAACTTCAAAGGTAAAAAAAAGATGGAGATGAAAACTAAAGACTTTCTGAATCTGCTGAGTGATGCTCAGGACAGTAAATCCCCTGGAGACATTGGTACAGAGCTGGATCATAATTCAGATACAAATGCTGATTCTCCAGAAAGCCTGTGTTACAATAAAGGAAACAATGGGCTGAAAGAGGAAAATTATCCTTCTTCCCCAGAAGCATCTTTTTATGACAGTTCTAAAGTATCAAATATTGAAGACAATATGCTGGAACTGCTTTTAGGCTTGAAACATCTCAGCTTAAAAAATTCCACCATTCAGAATTCTTCAAGACACAAGCCCTTTTTGAGTTCTTTACAGTCCTATTCGTCTAGGGATACCAAGTGCCCTGAGTCAGGAGTGGATGAAGCTACCTCAAAATTTCAGTTTCAAGAAGATAACTTACCTAGCCAGTATCTTACCCAGCTGGCAGCTAAACCATTTTTCTGTGAATGTCAAGGATGTACTTGTGAATTTGTGACCAGAGAAGCTCTCTTAATGCATTATGTTAAAAAGCATAACTATTCAAAGGAAATGGTTCTTCAGTTAAACATGTTCCAGCATCGGTACTCACCGTTTAAGTGTCATATTTGCCAAAGATCATTTACAAGAAAAACACATCTTAGAATTCACTATAGAAACAAACATCAAATTGGCTGTGAGAGGATGACACACAAGGTTTGTTCCAATGATAAACTGGATCATGGAAGTTTATGTACGGAGGGTGTACGTAACACTGTTCCAACATCTGTCTCTGCAACCAAGGTTGAATTCATTGAACATTCAGACCACTCCAAGCAGCTTTATCATCCCAAAAAGGAAGACTGTAGTTCTGAGACTGATTTGGAGTCCAGTGAAGAGACAGACAGTAGTATAACAAGAAAAACATCTAACATCGCTTCCCTGGACAGTCATAGGGAAGAACTGGAGGCAAGAGAGGGAAGAGGAAGCAAAAGAACAGTTGCTAAAGGAAACTTATGCTACATATTGCATAAGTACCACAAACCATTTCATTGTATTCATAAAAGTTGCAACTCTGCTTTTACTAACCAGAAAGGTTTGATACGCCATTATAGGACTGTTCACCAGTATAACAAGGAACAGCTCTGCTTAGAAAAAGACAAAGCAAGAACAAAAAGGGAACTTGTCAAATGTAAAAAAATCTTTGCATGCAAGTACAAAGAGTGTGGTAAGCGTTTTCTGTGTTCTAAAGCCCTTGCTAAGCATTGTAGTGACTTCCACGATGAACATATAGAGGATCAAAAAATGCTTTCTGAAGCTGAATCTGCAAGATTTGCTTGTAACCAAGCCCATTGCCCTGCTGTGTTTTTTACTTTTAATAAGCTAAAACAGCACCTGGTAGAAGAACATGCCAGTGCAGAAAAAATAAACAAAGATTTTGAAATCCATTGTGACCTTAATGGCTGTGATCGAATTTTCACAAATTACAGTCACTACTCTCAACACGTGTATTTCCGACATAGTGAATACTATGATAGTCTCTTTGGAAATCGGAAAGAGGAAGATGATCTTGATAAGGATAAAAATGATCAAAATTATCTGAAAGACAATTTTGACATAAACAAGCAGAATGGGAAGCAGATAAAAGAAAAACCTAAAAGAATTAGCAAAAGTAAAGAAAAGCATTTGATTAATTTGAAAACAAAAGAGGAAGCCCTACAAATGTGCCAAGAGAAGTCTACCCAGACCCAGTACCCTTGCATGGTTCAGGGATGTCTGTCTGTTGTAAAATTGGAAAGCAGTATAGTGAGGCATTATAAACGCACACATCAGATGACCAATATGTATATAGAGCAACAGCTTCAGAAACTGGTTGTTTGTGTTAAATGTGGCATAATGACAGAAAAACAGTCCTCATCTGACACAGCTTTAGGCACGGATAAAAAAGGTACAAAAGTTAAAGAGGAGAAATCAGCTCATTCTGAGTGTGTGCAGGAAAGTGAAAAAGCTCCCAGTGCAAATACTGACCATGACCATCAGGGTCTAAGCAATGAAGACCAAAAAAGATGTCCAGCAAGTAGTGGGAGTTTCGAGACGAGCGCCTTTATGTATTCAGGCACTTTAAAATATAACCACAGTTCAAAAACTGGCAGTCCTGAAGAGCATAACTTAAGGGAGGCCGTTAAGTGTAAAACTGAAGATTTATCTGAAAGTAGTGAAAGAGAAAGCGGCTCTTATTTCTCCAATTTACAGTTAGAGTTGCAAAGAGAGAAAGATACAGAAGGATGTGAACACAGTACGGATAACCAAAATGCAAAAAGAAATGTACATTATACTACAAAAGACAAATTACAGAAGCAACCAGTGTCCAGACCATTTGACTTAAAGACATATAAACCAATGGGATTTGAGTCTTCATTTTTAAAGTTTATTCAGGAGAGTGAGGAAAAAGGTGACGACGATGATGATTTTGATGAGGTAGTGGAATGGGAGTCTCCTGAACAGTTTCCAGTTGATAGAATCCTGCAAAAAGATGGAGACTCTCAAAGGGATAGGGATGCGCCGGTAAACAGCCTTGTGAAGGAAAAAAATGCAGTTGTACCCCAAAATAATCATGGTCGGCTAACAGAAATACAGCCTATCATTTCAGAATCGTCATCTGCCCCTTCTTTAGAAAACCTGAGGACTATCTTGGACAAGGCACTAATGGATTGTGGAGACCTTGCCTTAAAACAGCTTCATTACTTAAGACCAGTAGTTGTTCTCGAAAGATCCAAGTTTTCCACGTCCCTTATTGACTTATTTCCAACAAAAAAGGCAGATGAGCTTTGTGTAGGAAGTACATAAGTAGTTTTGCTTAGAACAGATTGCCTCCACTACTGTTATATGGGGAGAACTTCAAATTAGAGCAGAAACTGTTACAGAACACACTGTTTAGGTTAGCTTAGACTGTTTAATTCCATGAATGTATAATATCTGTCAAAAATACAAGCCAAGTTAATTTAGCTCCCCATTTTTTTTTAATGGACAATGCTGATTTTGGTGCTATTTAACACATCAGAATACTGGGGGCTTCCTCTTGCAGAGTAAATGTGCATGATTGTATATGGAACAAGTACTAGGGTACCAGGGTTTGGGGGGTGATGGAGTTATTACTTGACTTGAATGTGCACCCTAGGGTGCTTTGTGTAACATATTGTACACTACAGCATCTTATATTTTTTGAGTTATGAGTTTCAATAAATTACAGTTTTTCACCCATTTGTTTACTGTATGGTAAATCTTTTTCTTTTAGGCAACTTTAACATGGTTTGCTTTTAGCAATTGAATTTGGGACCATTCTATCCACATTGGACCTTAATGTTCCTTAAGTTTGTCACATTTGTAGAGAGCTAATTAGGCTGATGAAGCAGCGCAGATGAGTTTTATTCTATAATATTTTCTGTCCTCCTTGCAGATGTTAAAGAATTAGTGTGAGTAGAAAACACTTGTCACATGTTACAAGTATTTTTCCCTTGATGAAAGAAGCTGCTTTCAGAATAGAGTGTATTCTACAGCGTGTTTGAAATTCCTTGCGAGACTTCCAAGACACTTGTGTCACAGGAAAGGACTAGTGCAGGTTTTGGCCTCCTTGCTCTTTTTTGGATAATGAACAAGACCTAAGTTGAAGATTTATAAAAGAAGTTATCTAATATCTTAAGCTGTTACTTATTTTTTGTTTCTTCTGCATACATTCCAAGACCCTGAATCTGCACACTGAATAAGTGGTATTTCCTAAACTCTCTGAGGATGACATGAGCAAGCTGCAATCACATTTTCTTACTAACCGAGGGTTTGGGGTTTTGTTGAGGTGCTTTGGTTTTAACACTATAATCTTAGAAGTAATAATCGAAAGAAAATGCAAACTTGAGAAAACAAAGAATTGGCTGGCAAGAATGAAGAAGACTATCTTTTATACATACATACATATATATATATATATATGTAATATATAAAATCTGCAGTACTGTATTATGAGCTATCCTGACCAGAAGGGGCATCTACACGAATTCACAGAAGTTGAGCGGGTTAAAAGCCCAGCTGAAAGTAGGGAGATATGTTGTTTATTTCTCTAAACGATATGGTTCTATTAGTGAAAGGATATTGTGCATGAATCTTTTCATTAGCTTTTCAAAAATAAAGTAAGGTAGGATTAAAAAGATCAAATAATGCACCAGTGCCAGGCACCTGAGCTACCTTTTATTACAACTAGCAACTGTATCAGCCTTAATAAAATTGCCTACTTCTCAGCTGGAGGGATATGGAGAAGGCAAGTGGATTCACTTAAAGCAAGGAGGTTGTCTCCAGATTTAGAAAGTGGGAAAGACACTTTTGCAACAATTCTTCAGGCTAGCAGAGTTCTCCGCAAGGGTAACTGAGCTGCCCGAGTCTTGTTGCACCGTGCGTGATTCTGTCGCTCCTCTCTGCGCTCCGACCGACATCTGCTGCCTGCAAGGACCTGCAGGTGTCTTGCAACACCCGGGGACAACTCAGATTCCCTAAGAAAATGGGAGAAAAACACTCCTAGCATCCTTACACGCATAAGAAAGCAGAAGAAAAATAAAAAATAAGAAGGTAATCTATTTCTGAGATGCTACTTTTAAGACGTAACTGCAACTTTTGGTAATTATATTTTAAACTAGCATATTGAAAATGTCATCTGCACTATCTCCCTGATTACAGTTTCCTTCTCTTTATTTTTACACATGACCAATACTCTAGAGATTGGTCATACTTAATAAACTTTATTCGAGAGCTTGCTTTCTTTTTCTGTTGATGCTTCTTGGAGGCCAGCCGACTTTAGCAGCAAGATTTGCATCCAGTAGTACAGGAACTTTCTTCAGGCTCTATAGTAAAATCACTTCAGTATGAAATTAAGGAGTTTTGCCCTTAGGCAGGAAGAGAACAGCTCCAGAACAGTGCAAGGAAGTAGAGAGATGGTCATCCTGTGGGAAATTTGGTATTGATAAGGGTTTTCTGGCAGATGTCCTGTGATGTGACTGGATTCAGTCTGATCAATGGAGGCTCTTGAAAATCAAGGTTTTTCTCCCTATTTCCTGGTCGGGAGCTTTCTGCCAGGTTACTGTGTTGAGTAAGAAGAGGGCCATAAGTTGCACAAGAGAAGGACAGAAGCGTGTACACAGGGAGAGCAGAAAATCAAGGAGCTAGAGAAGAGTTGCTGGGAAGGGGCTTTGCTAGTAGCTAGTCCAGATCCACTCAAAGCAGGACTGCCTCCAATGCTAGAACACCCATGACTTTGTCTAGGCATGTCCTGAAAATCCCAAAGGATGGAGATTCCACACACATACCCTGGAGACCTGCCCCAAGCTGAGCCTCCCACGCCATTGGCCCCTTGCACCACCGTGTGCTATTGATAAGCTTGGCTTCCCCGTCTTGTAGCCACCCTCCAAGCAGCTGCAGGCAGCCTCGAGCTTGTCCCCTGGACACCTCTCACCCAGACCGCCAAGGAGTAGTGAGCAACAGCCCTACACCCCGCTGGCACTCCAGCTCCCTACCGTTCTTAGGGATGGCAGACTGTGTCCTCACAATGTCGGGGACTGCATTTCAGCACCCATGGCTTGCTCGCATCTGGCCCCATGGAGCTGAACACATTCAGCTTCTCTGCATAGTTCCCAGTCCGTTACTGCCCCACTGCCAAGTGCCTCTCTCCTTCCCAAACTGCCAGTAGGTGCAGAAATCGGGGCAGACTTTGTGAAAACTGATAGAAAACAAGACAGTGAACTCTTCAGCCTTCTCCATATCACCATCTCTCATGGATTAACAAACCGACGACTTTCCCCAAACTTCCTCTTGCAGTTGGCATACTAGTATATTCCTTTATTGTTACATCTAATGTCCCTAAATGGTTTTGGCTCCAGATGGTCCTTGGCCTTTCTAATCTAATCACGCCTGAGCAATGTTTTCAAATGCCTCCTTTATTGCCTGTCCTTGATTTAACTTTCTGTATGCTGCTTTTTTGCATTTTAGGTCACTGAGAAACACTTTGCTTAGAAAGGTGTTCTGCTGAAATTCTTTTTTTTTCCTGCTGAGCAGTGAGGCAGCAAGAGGAAGAATGAATAAAGAAAAAGAGGATCAGCCTGTTTGGGAAAGGTGGTTCAGGTCTAGCATGTAAGTCCATGTTATGCGTTTCTGGGAAGAATGGCAAATATAAAAGGTACAGGTAAGGACTTCTGAGGAGCAACAGCAGGAACTGTCAAACAAGAAAGAATGGCAGAACGTTTTTTGTGACGTTTTGTGGCTAGCTGAAAAGCACTTGGGAGATAGGGTAGGATTTCAGATTCATGCTGGGAAAATGGAACAGCATGAAAAAAGATGCCGTGGTTCCATCAGACCTGAAATTGAAGACAGCAGTGGAAAGGATAGGGTGTCATACTGGTTCCAGTGGGAGAGATGTACCTATGGCATAGCAATACTCAGAAACAACTGATTGTTTCTGCATTTTTACAGTTACCAGAGGAGCAAAGCTAGGGAAAGGAGAAAGTGTATAGCTACTATACACCTCTCCGCATCTGCGATGAGCGCAAGTGATCAATTCCAGCACTTGCCAGGCCTGTGGGAATAGGCTCCCAATGATCAGCACACACATCCTCACCCCCTCTCGCTACGGCAGAGCTCAGAAGCCCTCCCTGGCACGGCAGCTCACAACTCCAGGCCTCGGTGAGCTAACATGGCATTTCATTACCCTTGCTGTTCAGCTTTGGCCTCCACTCTCCAGGGTTCCTCTGCACACTGCGTGCTACTGCGGAGGGCTGGGTACTGACCTAGGTGCCAAGCTCCAGCGGGGTGGTGTGTTAAGCTTGCCCTTGCTCAACCAGCTCTGCTCCATCACTATCGAGCCACTCTAGTACTTCCAGAGGGACATGGCAGTGTTGGTGCTCCACGAGCTGGACCAAGAGGCGTCGCGTCGATGTTCGCTGGCAACCCGAGCAGCAGCAGATGGATCAGCAGCAGATCCGTGTGAGCTCCCTTTGCTGCCGTTGCCTCCCAGCACTGCTGCCAGCCCTAAAGCGCTGCCCCCAGGCGCAGGGCTCCTCGGAGCCGCGAGGCCCTGTCGGGGCTCTCGGGAGCGCCGTGGCCGCGCGCTGCCCCTGTCTCCAAGCGCCGCTGCGGAGCGGCCCGCGGCAGCGCAGCCCTGTGCGAGCGGCGCGCGGAGCCCCGGCCCTGCGCCCGCCGCGGCCCGGCCCGGTCCGGCCCGGCCCTCCCCCGCCGCCGGGGCCGGGGCCGGGGGCGGCGGCGCCTCCCGCCTCCCTCCGGGCCGTGGCTCCTCCGGGCGCCAGGCGGCGCCGCAGCGCGCGGCGGAAGGAGGAAGCGGCGGCCGGGCCGGGCCGGGCCGGGCCGGTCATGGCGCTGCCCGGCGAGCTGTGGGCCGAGCTGCCGGCCGAGAAGCGCATCTTCTGCTCCGTGCTGCTCTTCTCCTGGGCCGTCTACCTGTGGGAGGCCTTCCTGGCGCACCGGCAGGTGGGCGCCGCCGGGGGCGGCCGCGGCTCCGCCTCACGTGGCGGCGGCGGCGGAGGAGCCGGGCCGGGCCGGGCCGGGGCACGTGCAGGGGCCGGGGGCGGCGGCTCCGGGCTCTGCCCCAGCCGGGGCCGTTGGCGCGGGCGGAGCGCGGGCCTGGGGCGTCGTGTCCCCCCTCGGGCGCGATGGGCGCCGGGGGCCGCGGGGAGAGGCCCCCTCTGTAGAAACGGGTCCCTGCGCCGTGCTCGGTACCGGTGAATGGGCATCAGCACGGGGGAAGGACGCTCCATCCCTGCAAAGGGAGGGATGAGCTTTGAGGTGACAGGGCAGGGCCTTTAGGAGAAGGAGAAGGACAGCGGTAGTGGATGGGATAATCTTAGACTTTTAAAAGGAGAACATGGTGAGAAGTTTTCCATCTGAAACTTATGTGGCTAAAATATGGATAAATTTTAACTGTGAAGCTTCATGGTTAACAAGGGAGAATCTGGTGTCTACTGTGGGACTCAGCTTAGTCATAATCGTGGCAGCATGCTGCGTCCTGTAGGATAAGCATAATAATTCATCTGATCTTTACATAATACTTCCAGAGGGACATGGCAGTGTTGGTGCTCCATGAGCTGGACCAAGAGGTCTCCTTGTATTAGAAAGAAATTAGTAAGCAACTTGTTTCCTGGTTGTACCGTAATCTTGTTTCAGTTTTATATTTGCAGTTTCACAGAAGAAGCCAAGAATTTAGGAACATTTTGTGGTGTATTACTTTTCTAACCTGCTGTGGTGACCCAGGCGTCCGTGTTATGTGTTACCTGCTCATCTCATTTCTCTCCTTAAAAATGTTGGGTGTAGACTTGAAGCTTCTTTTCCTGTTTTTCAGAGGCGCGTTTACAGAACAACGACACACGTACCATGGGAGTTAGGACAGATCATGGATTCCGAAACGTTTGAAAAATCCCGTCTGTATCAGCTGGACAAGAGTACTTTCAGCTTTTGGTCAGGACTGTACTCAGAGGTTGAGGGCACTGTAAGTATCTGAGCTGCCTTGGCGTTCATATTGTGTTTTTCATACAGTTCAGCTGTGAAATACTCAGGTTTGTGATTTTTAGGGATCCCATGCAGCCGCACTGCCAGCACTGCAGTACAACACATCAACCGTTGTAATTTGCTAGGCTTAGGTTTGAGTGTTTCTTGTCTGTCCTCATATTTGCCATATAAAAAGATTTTATTCAGACAGCATACTCGTGCCCAAATGAAAGATTTGGAGCGTTTACTTTCTGGATTTGTTGCTTTTCTGCTCTGTTCTCAGGCTGCATGAATACATTCACAATTGCCAGTCTTATTTTAAAATGTCACAAAGAAACAAGATAGATGAAAATGTGACTCTTACAGCCAGCCGAAGTAGAAAGTCAAGGTGTGTTATAACCACATGTAACCTCATGAGCTTCAACAAAGGTATCTGATGGTCCCTTCCAACCTCAACTCTGTAATATGTATGGAAGCATTTATAAGTTGTTTCTTAAGTAGGCTGGCATAATCTGCAAATTCTTCTTGATAAATATTTTGTTTTACTACATATACTAATGTGGGACTGTGTCTAGTACTCCAAAAATGAACAGTAAAATGGAAGTAAAGGGCAGAAGGTGCCTACTGAAATAAAGTATAATTTCTGAATGCTCTGTCAAGTAGCACTGTGCTACTTGACAATGTATATTGTATTTTTATGAATTATTAGCACACCTGACCTTTAATGGTTTTCCCTCCCAAAGAATTAAGCAGCGTTAGAATTAAGTGACCTTTTTTAGTATTTGAAGAGATGCAACTTCTTTCATTTTCAGGTGATATTTAACTAGACGTTAGAAAGGAAAACCTCTTAGAGCAGGAGAAGTCCCAAGAGATGTTTCTTGGATCTAAGAACAGTCACACTCCGTGGTAAAGTTTCTATATGTGAAAAACAGAGCCTTAACTTAGAACAAAGTGTTTATTGGGCTGTATACGAGTAGTTTTAAGGGAAACATTTTTCTGACTTACTGCTGAAATATATTCTTCATGAGTAGCACAACTGAGTGAAAAAAGAATCCTGAAATGCCTGGCATTGCAAAAAATATAATTACTGAGTTCAATATGTTATTATAGTGATATAGTTAAGACATTAACCTTTTTACAAAGGTTAATTAAAAAGATACTGAAATACTACTCTATAATAGTGTAAGTCATATAATTATATGAAAAAAGCATTACTTAGAAACCATAACCTACTTTAATTCTTGCATTTTTTGATCTAGTGGCTTTTGTGCAACCTAACTGGTATTCTGCATTTCATTTAATGAGTAGTTAAACATGTAATTAGGCATGTGTCAGGCTAGTTCATAGCTGGATCTGCCTCATGGTACTTACGGTTTGTTTTTTGGGTTGTTTGTTTGTTTGTTTGTTTGTTTTTTTCCCCTTTCTTTTCACCTCAGTCATTTTTGCACTTCAGTCACATAAGCGTTTTCAAAAAACTTTTACAATAGTATTGTCCATACCGTAAGACTGATGCATTAAATGATGCATTACTTGCTAAGAAAGTAAATGTGAAATATTTGAAAGCCAGGCTGCTTTATAAACATTATTTCTCCGTGCACTAATGTATAGTTAACACATGGGAGAACTTGTAGCTTCCTTAACATGGTTAAAGCTGCACTGATAGAGAAACTCTGGCCATATTCTGAATGTCCGTGTCTCACTAGCAAATATTTGGGAAGCTGTTCTAATGCAGTCAAGTTGCTGAATCTGGAATATCCCCAGTAAAGGTGGGATATTGCAAGTGTAGAGCAGATCAGTTTTGAGATCTTCCGAATAAAATGCCTTGTCAGAAGCAATATAGCAGCTGAATCTACAGTAAATAAGTTTGGAGATCTGCTCATGTTCTCCAAGGAAGCAGAGAGGAACGACAACAGCCCCGACCTGCTCTCTATCTCTGTAAAGGAAAAAGGAAATATTGCAAAACATTCCTGGTTTTCTTTGTTTACTGCTAAGGACTAGGAGAGGTGAGAGGGATGTGGCTAAAACGCCTGGTTATACAACCTTCCTAAATCACCCTTAGGAGGTACTTTCACATTGGATGAGCTGCCAGATCTGCTTCACGTTGTCTCTGTGGTGTATGTTTTCTCTTTAAGATGATTCTGCTCTGTGGAGGAATTCCTTTTCTCTGGAATCTCTCAGGTCAAATCTCTGGTCGTGCTGGGTTTGGGCCAGAATATGAGGTATGTGACCTTTCAGGAAGCAGACAGTTCCATTATTACTGAACTATACTGTTACAATTTTTATTTTTAAGCTTCTGTTTACTTAAAGTAGGCTTTATCAACAGGTACAATATGGTAAAAATAACAGATATTTTCCTGTGAGCTCAAAGATTGGGTGTCTGAGGATAGATATGGTCACTCATGAAATACCACCTTGTACTTTTGTCTCAAAGTTATTTGGCTAAAGTCAAATGAGTTGATGGGTGGGTGGGGGTTCTGTGTTTTTGTTTGTTCTTAAAACTTATAAATTCTAGATGTGATCTTCCTAGGTAGAAAAACAGTAAGAAAATTGAGGCTATTGCTATATTGTCTTTGCTGTGGATGAATTCAGCTACTTTTACAGTGGTGCAAATCTTCACAAACCTTAAAAAATACTTTAACTATGTATTTTAGATGTGTAAGGAAACCATATCCCTCTAGATGATGCTACCCACTTTTGGTGCTAATTCTTCTACCTTTAAAAAAGGCAGAACTCAGGTGAATTCTTCTGCCTTAAAAAAATAAATAAGTTGGAACATAACAGTAGGCAAACTGGGCCAGACACTGAGATTTACCTAATGTTGTGCAGAGATATTGACCGCTCCTGCCAGCGCTTTCCAAAAAGAATGAGAGAATTGGCCCTGTGAAGTTGGAGTCTGCACAGTTATTTTCAGTGACTGGATATTTTTCCCCCCAGTTTTATACAAAGCTTCCTTTCACAGTCAATATCCTGAGGAAATGAAATCTCTATTCCTGATGCAAAAGAAGGAAAAATGAGGAAACAATTCTGTTCCTGAAGCACTCTTATTTCCATGAAGATTTAATGGCTCGAGAAAATCTAAACCTTAATAAATGAAAAGTTCACTTTGAAATTTTCTCTCTTTGCTGCAGATATTTGTCTTCTCACAAGAAAATGAGCTTGCCCTCCTCTGTGTAGCTTCATATTGATAGATGCATGGCTATCAGGACAAAATTCTTCAAATAGTTGAAGTTCTTATTTGACTATTGGCAATTCATGTACAAACTTAGCCCTTGAGCCTGTGGGGCTTCATGAAATATCCTGCTGCCCACTTCTGGGTACGGAAGATACGTGAATCTCTAGGCTGATTAATAAAGACTGAGTATAGCAGCATCAGGCACAGGCTACTCTTCTAGGTTTTATTCTATTCAACAAGCTTATTTTCAAGAAGAGCAGTATAGAATTTAATTGAACTGAAAGAGTTCTTCGTGAAGGAGAATTTGACCTTGTTTTGTTATCATAAATTTCTATTTCTGCACTCCTGCAAAAAGTGTGGATATGCGGCTTGTTGGATTTAAAGCTATTGTTTTTTGGACAGTCAAACCTCTAATTTATGTGAAAATCATGGGTACATTAATGACCTGTCTCTTTTTATTTAGAGACTTATTTAAGTAGTCTGATCTCTAGTTACACCATAAGAAACATAAAACTAGATGATCTTTATTTTGTCTTCTAACGATAAGAAATATTGAACAAGACAATACAGGTGAACATATTCTCTATATGGTTAATGTATGCTGAGGACAGAAATTTTTACAGTTTGGTTTGATGATTTCAAAGGTTTCGAGCAATAACTCCTTTATGAAGATGGCACGCTGTGGCTGAACTTAAAATATATTAAGAAAGTCTCCAAATGATGGAGGTTTTATAAACATAGGTAGGTCGGTTCAGTAAACAATAATCATTACAAGTGTATTGTTATTTTGGTGAATTTACTTAGCTTTAGCTTCTAACTAGCTTCAACAAAACCAGTGATATAAAGTGAATTTTGACAACAGGAATATGAACACCGGAGTAGATCAATAAGATTTTCCTTTCTGTGTTTAGATTGTTCAGTCACTGGTATTCCTGCTTCTTGCAACGCTCTTCAGTGCACTGACTGGTCTCCCTTGGAGTCTATATAACACATTTGTCATAGAAGAGAAGCATGGCTTCAATCAACAGGTATAGTGGATAATACATGTACTGACCTAACATCTTCAGTATTTTGGCAGATGGACTGGTGTGTCCCTAGTTCTACGAGAAATCATTATTTTTAGGAATGTTTTAATTCAGCCTACATAAAAATAAGAGCAATGATATTCTAAAAACTTGGATTTTGATGCCGTTTTTTTTCTTTTTTTCCCTCTGTTGCACACAAGGACCAGTAGATCAGGCTGCCATTGCTGCTTGTTTTCTCTTCCATCTGACAAACTTGTAGTGTCTTGATGCCCTTGAGCAGCTCTTCTGCGATTGTTGCAAAAATCCTGTAACTCATCAGAATGTCCCTGAGCTCGTGTCTCTAAGCAGCTTCTTTAACAACAAGGATGTGTGTCCTCACAGTGGAACGGAGGACACTTCATACCTTAGCTGTTCAGCGCAGGGCTACAAGGATGATCAGGGGCCTGGAACATCTGCCCTATGAGGAGAGGCTGAGTGAGCTGGGCCTGTTCAGCCTGGAGAAGAGAAGGCTGAGAGGGGATCTAATCAGTGTATATAAATACCTCAAGGGAGGGAGTGCAGAGGACGGGGATGGTCTCTTTTCAGTGGTGGCCACTGATAGGACTAGAGGAAATGGCCGGAAACTGAAACATCAAAAATTCCATAGGAACTTAAGGAAAAATTTCTTAACAGTGAGGGTGACAGAGCACTGGAACAGGCTGCCCAGAGAGGTTGTGGAGTCTCCTTCTCTGGAGATCTTCAAAACCCGCTTGGATGCAGTCCTGTGCCCCGTGCTTTAGGTGTCCCTGCGTATGCAGGGGGGTTGGACTAGATGATCTCTAGAGGTCCCTTCCAACCCTAAGCATTCTATGATTCTATGATTCTATGATTCTATGATTTTGGGATGGGCTCTTCTTTTTGCTTTATATACATCTTCAGATAAACCAGGATATATGTTCATGCAGAGATATACAATACAGTGACAGCTAAATTACTGCTTGGCAGGGATGCTTATGAATTCTAGACTTTGAATAGATGGAACAAAACTGAGAAATGATTTTCTTCCTCATTTTGTTTCACTCATTGAGCTGAATTCTGGAATCAGCCTTCACTAAACTAGAATATTGATCTCTTCATATGCACTTCCTTTAGATACTCTCTTTATTTTGTAACATCTGGCCTGACTTTCTTAATTTCTCCCACCTACTTAGTTCAATTTGTTTATTACCAGTATCAGTTTTCCTTGAGAGCAGATTTTCCTCTTGGAGGAGGAACCAGCTGCTCAGTCTACAGCTGTCTGCTGCAATGCTAAATACCAGTGTGTTCTCCTTTGAACTCTCACTCCTAGCCCTTCAGTTTTAGAAACTTACTGTATTTTTACTTTATCTTTTAGCATATCCATCTGCATAGCCTGCCAGTCCTATTTAGATTCTAGTAAGACTTAGGTTATGTTGTCATTTAACGTTTCCCTTATGGCTGGAGAGAACTTGACTCGAATGTCCATGAACACTTTAAGGTGCAGGGTGAGCTCAGAGTTGTGATCAAGCCCTACCTCTAGGCAGACAAACCAGAACATCAACTGCTGAACTAGCAGCTTGGGCTTCTTTAAAACTCCATTGAGTGCCTGCAGAGGCAGTGCTTTACTGAGGAAGGAAGAGCCTGGGGATATGCTCTCAATATTGTCTTCATGGAGCTGTTCCCAAAACCTGGCTACCTGCTTGGCTGCTGTCAATGCAAGCACTGTTTCTTATCAAATGAGAAAAGGAAGACTTGGCACTGAAGCCCATGTGTGTTATTAAAGGCTTAATTGATTTATATCCTTCAGTCCAGAAAGAATGATTTGTCAAACGCTATGTAGGGGTTTGGGTCATTTTTTAGTAATGAAAAGAGTGCATTTATATGGGCTAGGAATCCCATGGGTGGTAAAGAATAACAGCAGTCAGGAAGCAAAAAGGCTCTTCCATCCTTTTTTGTAACCAACTCTTCTGTAGCACATATCAGCATTGCCGCTTTGTTTTTTGGTTTGACTGATTTTGCTTGTGTGCATCAGGTGAAG
The DNA here is from genome assembly GCF_059628265.1 of Tinamus guttatus. Taxonomy (NCBI): domain Eukaryota; kingdom Metazoa; phylum Chordata; class Aves; order Tinamiformes; family Tinamidae; genus Tinamus; species Tinamus guttatus. The sequence goes on from NW_028288931.1 coordinate 3,687,754, forward strand.
GGATCAATTATTAACCGTTGTGATGCATTAATATTTACAGTGTAAATATCACTAGTATCCTTTCCTTGCAGACGCTGGGATTTTTTTTTAAGGATGCCATCAAGAAGTTTGTTGTGACTCAGTGCATTCTGTTACCAGTGACATCTCTCCTGCTTTACATTATTAAAATAGGAGGAGATTACTTCTTCATCTATGCCTGGCTCTTCACATTAGTTGTTTCCTTGGTGAGTAAGAAAATACATTTGAGTTGCTGCTAAATGGTAACTTACTTGCAGGTTAATATATGCTAAGCTTTAAAAGAGAAAAATAAAAATGGAAAGAAAATCAGTGAAAAATCTAAATCTCCTTGGAATTTCAGAGTCTTCAGTCTTCTAAGTTTATTTTATGTTTCAATGTACTTGTTCAGGAATAACAACTCGTATTAACTGTCCACATTAATGGTATCTTAAATCTATTTAATACTGAAATGTCTTTATCAGTTAAAAATGAGCATTAAAAAAGCTTTCAAATAGATACTGGAAATAAAATGATATATGGTGACAGATTTTCCCTTTTTTGTAAATATAGAAAGCATTCCTGTCTTCTTTTTGTACTTGTCTGTGTTCCAGTACTGAACACATATTTTTATGCCTTGTTTTCAATATCTGTATGTGTTTGCAGGTGCTTGTTACAATCTATGCAGATTACATTGCCCCGTTGTTTGATAAATTTATTCCGCTTCCTGAAGGAGAGCTCAAGCAAGAAATTGAAGTAATGGCAAAGAGCATTGACTTCCCATTGACTAAGGTGTACGTGGTTGAAGGTGAGGTTTTTGAAGAAAAAGACCTCAAATTTTGAGTTCTTGAATTTTTATTTAGCTTTGATTATGGATGGTGCAGCAGAGGAGTTGCTTACGTCTTACATTCTCCAGCTGTTGTAATACTTGCAAGTTTTGGGTGTGTTGTTTTTGTTGCTGTGGTCTTTGCGTTGGGGTCAGAACGGTGAAGTAGGACGTAGAACCTTAACTCAGCATTTTATCGGAAATATTTTTTGCTCTGTTGAGCAGAAATACGTAGCACATTCAGAAATGGGAGCAGCTGTCCTAGATTCCAATTTTAGACCTTTAAACTAGAAAGTAATTTAACCTTTTCGAGTCTTTATTCAGCATTAATTGCCTCAAACTCTTTGACGAAGCTGTTAGAACGTTATGAATGATAAAATGGCCTGTTCCTTCTTAGTGTTCTTGTGGACTCTTTCTCATGGTGTGCCTCAATGGACCCAGCCCCTCTGCTTGGGATCACAGGTGTTTTACTACGTAGTAGTGCAGCTTTGGTCTTCTTGTGCTTTGCTTAATGTGGAATAGGAAAGCTTCACTTCACTTTCTCTCCAACTCTGTGTCCTTGGAGCACTCTACTTTTTGACATTTCCACTGCTTTCATTTTGTTTCCTTCTGTACCTGATTTCAGGGCCTTTTTTTGTTTTGTTTTGTTTGTTTGTGCCACTCAAGAGGCAGAGGTGTTCTTATTGCCTTGGTTAGAGCAGTATGAGATGGGGGGAAAAAAGAGCTAAAATGTAACGTTAACAGCAATGAAGACTTCAACATGGATCCTTCTGGTTTCGCTACTCTGGACTAGTGAAATGCAGCCAGTGCTCTGCCTCAGTGCAGCCAAAATCTTACAATGCTGACCTAACAAACTCTTCTTTCCTAGCAAAGTTGAAAATTTTCAAAACTTGAGAGTTATTATAGAGTCTTGTTGAGATTTTATGTAAGAATTGCTAGCTGTCTCCTGGTATGCACTTCTCTCATGAAGTACTGTAAGGCTTGTGCTCTGCACTTCTGTCACTTACCACTGCGTTGGCATCTTCCTCATCGCTTCATCATCGTTATAAGTGTCAGTGGTTTGCAGTGAAGAGAGGCTTCCAAACCCCCATTTTTTCCTGGCATCTTTAAGCCATCCTCTGCTGGCATGGAGGTTTGATGTGGGAGCACCTCTTTACTAGTGTTTTTCTGCACTCTTTCCTGGTTCTTTCCATTTGAGAAATAACTTCTTAGCAATATGGACAAAAAAGTCCTTTAATCTCATGATTTATTCTTGACAAGCGGGGTTACAAAGGTTCCTTTCTGGAAGCAAATCGTTATCAGAGGAGGAAGATTTCTATGACAGGAGAATGGGGATTTCACTGTGCTGTAGCTGTGATCAGTTTTTCTCACTGAGAAGTGACTGGAAACTGAAGCTTCCCACACTGACCACGCTCTTTCTCCATCAATCTGTCTTGGTGTGGTGCCAAAGTTACCATGACTGTATCACAGGGCAGAAAATACCCCCTGCATGCTGCCCTAAGCAGTCGGTGCAGCTCATAACATCTGCTTCAACTTGGAGACCTTCTCCTCCATCTCTTCTCTCATAGTCTCCAGACTTGGTGCTGCAGTAGTTCCTGCCATCTAGGCAGCTTTTTTGATCCATGGAAAATGGATAGTTTCAGCTGGCCCAAAAAAAAAAAACTGTCTAGATGAAAGCAGCTATTAAAATTTGCCTACTTGCCCTAGCTCTTTTCATCTGTTATGAACTTCAATACAACATTTTTAAGCGTCTGCATGAGATCTGTACTTCATCTTCTCTCTCATCAGTGTCTGATCATAACACCTTCAGAAATTCAAATAATCTTTGTTGATACGTTCAGAGAGTTGTAAAATGCACCCATCACTTTCTTTGCAAGGAGGGCAGCAAATTTCTTTGCAGATTGCTCTTTCCCCTCTGAACCTGAAATTGCAACAGTGTTTTTTGGATAGTACACCTTTCTGTGGCTGTCCTTGTGTGTTCTTGTGAGTTGAACTGAACACCTGGCATTGCATTTGCAAATGAAAAATCTCTAATCGGAGGTAGTAAATGAGATGATCTTTACTTAAGTCATTTTAAAATATCCTGCAGCCTGCAAGCAGGGAGTTGGCCTACCGTTCATATGGGGTCTTTGAGAATTCCTTTGGAAGAATATGTTCCCAGTAAGACTGCATAGATGGGCTTCAGTGCACAGGATTATTCTGACTGTGGTCTCTGATGTACATCTTCCCCCATCAGGTTCTAAGCGTTCTTCTCATAGCAATGCTTATTTCTATGGATTCTTCAAGAATAAGCGGATAGTGCTGTTTGATACCCTCTTAGAAGATTATTCTGCTTTGAACAAAGAGCCATCAGAAGGAGCTGATGGTGAGAATGAAGAGACAAAGTCTAAAACCAAAGTGAGTTCATATTTGTTCTCCACTGTATTTTTTACATTAACTTCTTAGGTTTTTTTTCTTGTGTTTTCTGTGTGTATTGTAAAGGTCCAAAGAATCTCTGAATTGGTGATAGATGAAATTTCTGAAGCTGTGAGTGAATTGCTGCAAATAGAACTAAGGAGACTGTAGAAATCCACTTAAGGGGTTTTAGGAAAACATTGATTTCTTCAGTTGATATCTTATCCAAATAAGAATGGATAAAATTGGTGGAATACGTTCTGAAGTACCTGAAGGATTAATTATGAGAAGAATAAATTGCCTCATGCAGCCTAGTTAGGCCAGTGTATAAATTGTTGTTTGCTCAGGATGAGCATGTTGGTGGTAAAATTCTCTTCATCCATGGCTTGTGGCATGGCCTGCTGCAGAAGTGAGTGATAGGAGGAGGGTATTTTGAGCTCACCCACACTAAAAAATCCAGAAAGCTTCTCTGCAGTAATAATGAAAAGCATTTCCTCCATTCCAGTGGGTACTTCAGCTTCCTCCTCAATACACAGGCCCACATAGTTCTGACTTGCTAATGACTTTTGTACCTTTGAAGATACAGAAGTCCATCATCTCCTTGCTGCAGGCATGGGGGTTATTGCTACGGTCATTCTGTTTCTACTGAAGTAAACTTGTACTGCAGTGCCTTGCAAGGCCAGGCTCCGTATTGAACATTGAAGGAAGGGAGAGGACAGGACTCGATTAGTCATCAAAAGTCTTTGGCTGGGAATGTCCCCTTACATTGTAACAGCTTTGCTTGGGTAAAGAAAGAAAAAGATGAGATTAATGAATGGCAGGAGAGAGTTTGGAAGGCAAATCTTAATGCATTGTTCCAGGTCTGAACAGGCTTGTCTGCCTAGATAGAAATAAAGGATCACCACTCATGATAGAAAATCATTGAACAAAGTTTATTTTAAGTAACTTCTTGAGTCTACCTCAATTTATAATAGACGAACCCATCCAAAAGGCTCAATGTGAAATTGTGTTTATGCTGCTGGTACAAGGGAAGAGCCAATTCCTGATCTTGAGGCATTTAATGACTTAAGTGACATAAGGAAAACAAAAAGTAAGAAATTGGATCAGTTGTGTTCAGTCATATCTGATATTAGTTTAATTTTGTTATTCCCTCAGAATAAGAAACAAGGATGTAAAAATGAAGAAGTTCTAGCTGTACTTGGCCATGAATTGGGTCATTGGAAACTAGGTCACACTATCAAAAACATTATAATCAGCCAGGTAAGTTGTGATGAACTAGTGTTTTTCCTAGAGCATTCTGTAATTACTGTCCTTTCCAAAAAACCCACTTCCAGTTTTGCCCGTGTACCTCTTGTTGATTGTGCTGTCAGTCTTGTGTAGTTACATATTGGAATACAGCAAGGAGAGTAAATATGCTGCCACTTGCCTGCTGTGCAAGGAGTGCAAAGGAACACTGTGAAGGGCTGCAGCAGAGCATGGGACACTCACATGTGTCCTCCATGTGTACAGCAAATGCTGCGTGCAGTTCTGGTTCCACATCTAAGAAAGACCTGATGGAGTCAGAGAAGGTTAGAAAATAAAAATAGGGCAGGTAAAACTATCAGGGGCATGGAGGAACTTTTACAAAGAGAACTTTCAAAAATATCCCCAGTCATATCTGCTTTCTGCTTTTTTGTGTTGGCTCTTTTCTGTCATAGCTCTCCCTCTCTCCTGTTTTCTGTCTCTTACTCTGCAAAGACCAAACAGACACCTGAATAGATTGAGAAGATGCTTTCATCTTCTCCAGAAACTTGATGTGATCCTGCCTCTTGCATCTGAAAATCCAGCTAAGGGAAGCACTTGTACATGGTGTTGCATGGTTTAGATAGAAGGGTAGATTGCTTACAGAAACAGAAGTACAGCACAGCAAACAGTGCATAATGCTTCAGAGAAAGACTTCTGACGCATCTGGTTTGCTTTTAAGCTTTTTAGAACATATTTACTTCCAAGGAGATAGATTCCCCCCTCTATTCCTTCCTCACCTTTCATCTCTTCTTGCCATTTCATCTCCCTTCCCTACATAAACATTTCTTCTCCTCACTGAAAATGAAAACTATTGCGTGCATATACAGAAGGAAGGTTAAAAGTGGCTGCTTATTCCTTTCTCTAAATTAATTTTAGCAATCTCTCTTTTTCAGTGGCCTTTCTGTGCCAATCTGTAATTTGAACATTTAGGCTATAATATTAGATTTATGTGAAAAGTTCATGTTGACCAGGAATATTGTTTCCTTTCTCTAGATGAATTCCTTCCTCTGCTTCTTCCTGTTTGCCGTATTGATTGGACGGAAAGAGCTCTTTGCTGCGTTTGGTTTCTATGAGACCCAGCCCACCCTGATAGGCTTGATGATTATTTTCCAGTTCATTTTTTCACCTTACAATGAGGTAAACTATAACATGTGCAACTGGTCTTTCAGCTTTAGATGTCGAAATAACACCCTAATCATAATGATTTTATGGCTATGTTATTACTTTGGAGAAGAGTTTGAAATTTCTAGGGACTGTACCTGGTACATCCTAATGTAATAATTAGGGTTTTAGTGTTCAACCTCAGGTAAGATGCTCAGTTTCAGGTTTGACCTGGATAAATATTACTGAAAGCATTCTAAAGGCACGGGATGGGGGAAGGAAGACATTATAATGCTTATTTAGTGATGCTATAAGGAACTCACGGGTGGCTGAATATTTAAATAATTTTGAATATCTTTCTCTCCCCAGGTTCTCTCGTTTTGCTTGACTGTGCTAAGCCGGCGATTTGAGTTTCAAGCAGATGCATTTGCCAAGGAACTTGGGAAGGCTAAAGACCTATATTCTGCTTTGATCAAACTAAACAAAGATAATTTAGGATTCCCCGTTTCTGACTGGATCTTTTCAATGTGGCATTACTCCCATCCACCCCTTTTAGAGAGACTTCAGGCCTTGAAAGATACAAAGCAAGAGTGACAGGAACCATTGTTGGTTCAGAGACAGTGCTTCCATCTCAGAAGCAAAGTTCAGAGCTGCTTTTAAGATTGCTTTTTAAAAGGATAATTCCAATTAAGTGAAGTGCTACCAGTACCACACCCTGGTCTGAGAATCCTGAAATAAGTATTAAATTAAAAGACATTATTTTCTTTTAACAAAAAAACAAAACCATGGGACTTAATTAAGAGAAAGTACTGTATAAAGATTTGTTTTTCATTTAGCTTTTATCTTCATATTGTAGTATAGCCTTTGAGGGAAGAAAAAAAATAGAGACTCCCCAGCCCTTATTTTTTCAGTTTGCATATGCCTTGGACATTGCTTTTGATTTTCTTCCTGTTCTCAGCATTCTGCAAGTGAGCTGAACCTTCTTTTCCCAATCTCAAACCTCATTCATAGTGAAGAGGATTTGAGTGACTTGGCTTCTCATGTGACATCTGTAGTAGCCGTTCACAGTTTGTGTTTAAAAGAAAAAAAAATGAATGCAAGTACTCACCTTTCTCCTGGATTCAGATTCATGTCTGTCGTAACTGAAAATTCTGCTTAATAAAACCACTTTCTCTGAAATGTGGGAATAAAGTTGAATTTCAACTTTATTTCATGAGGAAAATTCCTTGAAAATGAGCATCAGTCTGCATTCAGCAGCATTAGAATGGGATGGGGCTGCTGCTTTGTGCCCCTCGAGGACTGAAATGAGGTTATGGAGCACCAAGTCAGGGCCCACGTGTTAGAGAAAGCTGCTGATCGTCTTTTGCCTATGAGCACAGTTAACAGGTTTTCCACACCTCGATTCCTCTATTTCTTTCTTCTTTTGAACAAATTCTTTGTATATGTAGAAGTAAGCAGTGGCTCAGATTGTATCAGAGCAGATTATCCATGCGAGGGGCACAGGAAGGTGTGGAAACACTGCGCTGGGCTTCGAGTGACTTCACACAGAGCCGCCTGAGGAGCAGTGGGGGAACACCTAGGAGCTGTTCCTCACCACTGTTCTGATTTAAACCACCTGAGATAGTTTGTTCATATCTGATAGAGGTTAGGGAAGGACAAATTGAGCAGGTTCTGTGTCCATTTTCTCAGACCTTTCTAATAAAAGGTGAGATTAAATTTGCTTCTACTGTCATGAAGATAGAAGTTAAATATTTGTGTGTGCCGTACACACATATGTGTTGGAGAAGACTGAATGCAAATACTTCATATAAAAAGACGTATCTGTGGTAAATTTTAAAAGTTCTCATTGCCTCTATGCAAAAAGATAACAGAATCAAAGCAAATTCTGATTTTCAGAGACTTTGTTAACTAAAATTTGCTTTTATGACTACCTGAAATGGGGAAAAATGCCTTACCAGGTAACAGACATGACGATATCTTGGGTGCAACAAGATGTTGCTAGAAACCCTTTGTATGCCTTACTTTGTGTTAAACTCTTAACAAATGTGAAGCTAAGTTACAGCCAGGAGACAAGTTTACACATATGGGAAGCCTATATTTGTTATCTTAATTGAATTTAATAAATGACCCTTACAAATAAAAGGATCAACTTGGACCTGTTAATTCAGAAGAGTAAAGAAATGTGTCGAGTTGCAGAGGTGTTGGTTCAACTGAGCATATGGAAAGCATGTTGAAAGCGCTCTGAGAAAAGTATTTGTCTCAACCATTAATTAAAACTTAATTTAAAAATGAATTTTGTGGTTACTTCTGAAATTTGGCGAAACAGAGAGGAAAACAGGATAGTGGAGGAAATGTTACTTAGCACTTCAGATTTGAAATACTTGGGTGAAGATAATGTAAGGTAACTTGCTTAACTTACAGCTTAGCTGTTGCTCCATTCTCTCTGTAGTTTCTCCCTGAGCAGTTTGTCTCCTCAGGTCTTCCATTTGAATTGGTCATCGGACTCTTCCGAAGTGACCATGGGCTTAGGGATAGTTCCATTCTGCTTAAGTCAACTCTAGGCACTGACATCGTGTTGTTAGTTTATCCTCTGACTTTTTGCCTTCCTTTCTCACTTAATATTGAGTAGACATCTGGGACACATCAGCTACCTGTTGCAGACCTCCTACAGCCTCTTGTCATATGTTTCACACACTCTTCAACAGCCAAAATCCCAGCTCAGCCTGATCCTGGGCAGCTGCTGCCTTTCCAGGTATCTAAATCTTCCTGTTGTGTCTGCACAGCCACATGAGCAGCAGTCCAAACAGCTTGATGAGGTTCGACTACCAGAATAAAATAGCACCTACACAACCACATCCCTTGGATTAATGACTAGTTCCAAGACAGGAACATGAGAAAGTGAGGTTTTGTTTAGTGTGATTTGTAAGCTAGATGACAGAGTAGGATTTAGGGCAACTTCCACTAGGATAGGGACAAAGCCAAAGGACTGGTGCCTTTGTGCTCCAATTTGTTAGAAAAAGATAAGGTTGAGGCAGTTTAAAGAAAAGTCTAGTTTAGACCGATTGTGTGCTTAGCCATAGGCAGGTTCTACCTTGTATTTCACCTGTTGAGGCTTCAGACTATGGATAACAGCATGAAGAGCTGGTGGGCACTGATCTGCAGTGCCTTCCCCAAACTGCTTACCCTTCTTGTCTCAAACTTTTGCTGATGTTATAGGTGGAAGCGTGAGAGGAAAAGATATAAAAAGGTCCAGGCCAGCCTTGAAAGAGAAGAGGGACTAAACTTGGCATGTGTCCCTTTACCACAGTCTTGATGCATTGAAGGTGACTCCATGAATGATGCTGTGCCCAGGCTTATGCTCACTACTACAGGTGTCTCCACAGGGCTTCCCACATTCCTGGCTGCCAGAGGTCCTGCCACTTTGTACTTGAATTCAATGTGTAGGCAGGGAACCTGTGTGGAGAAGGTGCAATCAAAAATAAATCCGTGGGCTGGTATGAAAATTAACATCATTTCAGCTTGGTGAAGATATCTGCCAGTGGTGCTCAGGGAAGCTTGTGGGATGTGGACCTAATAATGAGCTCTGTAAGGCCAGGGGAGTAACTGGGTCTCCTCACAGAATCTGCTTAAGATAAGCAAAATAACTGGGAATCCAAAGCAACGTTATGTCTGGAGGTACCGGTGAGAGCTGTGGTGCACTGATACTGCTAGCAGCACAACCAGCACAGCTTGTGCATCATCACAGTCCAAGTGGTTTCCGTATTTGGATATTTTGCCAAGATCACAGAATTATATGGAATTTGTTTAATAGAAGCTTTGGGGGGGGTCACATAGTCCAGCATCCTGCTCTACTCCAACACCAATTTTAAATGAAGTTGGTCGGGACAGTGGAAAATCTACAAGGATGGAGATTCCAGAGCCTCTTCGGATGGCTTTTTCCAGTGCTGGACCACTCTTCATGTTGAAGATCTCCTTCCTTACATTTAGTTCTAGTTCCCTTTACTGCGCTTTGGGCCTGTTATTTCTTGTTCTTTTATTATGCATCTCCAAGAAGAGCCCCTCCGCCACTCTTAGCACACTAATGACCAATGTGTTGATTGTGTGAGAAAGACTTTGTGGCAAGATCCTCAGCGACCCGCCATTGCGAACAGCTCTGTGGTTCTGAGTCGCTCTTGGCAGAAGATCCGTGGTCGGAGCGTGCTCAGGCAAGAGCGCGCCGCAGCGTGGGCAGTGCCCCCAACGGGGAAGGCCAGGGCAGAAGTACCCGCTGCTCCCGTGACCACCTGGACCCACTCGGCATGGACTCCAGCTCCAGTGCGGTGCCAGCTTCCGTGGGCACCTCGCTGGCTCCAGAAGGAGCCACGTGCAGTGGAAAGCCACCTTGGACTGCCAAGCCGTCAGGTGCTATGGGGCATTGGCAGGAAGGCGCTTCCCTACCACTGGACTCCAAACTCCAGCCTAGACGTCCTGATCACAGACTGCAGCACAGGCTGCTGAGACAGGGCTCAGCAGGCCCTAAGGAGCGCAGGGCCACCTACGCACAGGGCCACCCGGCCGGCTTCCCGGGGCAGCGAGCTCCGCGGCAGCGCGCAGGACACGGGGCTCCCGCGGGTCACCGCAGGCACCAGCGGGGCGGCCAGGCCGTCCCCACGCACCGGCTGGCGGCTCCCGCGCAGGGGTGACCCGCGCCGCCATCCCGCGCCCTCCTCCGCGCACGCGGCCGCCGGGGCAGGGGGCGCGGGCTGCGCAGGCGCGCGCGGCCGGAGCTGACGTCGCGAGGCGGCGCCTGCCCCGCGCTCGCGGCCTCCTTTGTCCGGGGCGGCGGTGCGGGCCGGGGCGATGCTGGCGGGCGGCAAGAAGGCCGCGGAGGCGGCGGCCGGCGCCGAGGGCGGCCCTGAGGCGCCGGCGCCTCCGCCCGCCGGCCCGGGGGCCTTGGGCTCCTCCGCCGAGGGCGGCGGCGGCGCCTCGGAGCGGACGCCCCGCAAGAAGGAGCCGCCGCGGGCTTCGCCGCCCGGCGGGCTGTCCGAGCCGCTCGCCTCCGGCGCCGCCCCCGCGCCGGGCGCCGAGACCACGGGCATCGCCGAGACCCCCGAGGGCCGCAGGACCAGCCGCCGCAAGCGGGCCAAGGTAGGCGCCGGGCCGTGGGCGGGGGTCGCGCCGGCCCTTGGGCTGCCCCGGGACCCGAACGGCCTCCCCGGCCTTGCAGGAGCGCTCGGGGCCGGGCCCGCTAGCCCTGGCCCGCACGGGAGCCGGGTAACCGGTGCGGTGCCGCAGCCCGGGGCGCGTAGGGCTTCTCGGCCGAATACCAGTTTTATTCACGTTTTCAGTGTCTGCTAACTCCAAGGGTCTGTGGTCCTGTGTTTTGAGGAGCAGCGCGTTCATAGCGTTGTCAGGAGTACACGGGAGGAGCGGCTCCTAAGGACCGCCGTGTGCCTGGAGCACAGCTGGTCCGGCAGGGTTGTGCGGGTAATTTGGGGCACCCTGTTCTTCGGTGCCCTTGGCTTAGCTTTGGGAAACTGAACCGGTTTCATGCTGAGGCTAAGGAGGCGCTTGGTGATGAAAGGTGAAGGCCCTTGAGCAACCTCCAGTAGTTTGGACCTGCAGAGTCATCCATCCTGAAGTTGTTATGAACATATGAGAATACTTTATTTGCACCAACTGTATCTTTTGCTCGGAACCCGTGTTGCAGATGCCTTGGAAGGCTCTGGGTGTGCCCAGAACTGGGTGTGTTTGATACAGAAGCTGGAAGTGCTGTGAGGGCCCCTGACTGATGTGTTGTGGCTTTGGATATTTTACTCCCGAGTGCTGCCCACAAGATAGCCCGACACATCCTCTGCGCTTGGGAGCTGTCAGTTCGCGTCGGGCTGCAGCCTCTTCAGAGGCAGCATCCATGGGTTTATTTGCTTTTTAATGGTCTGTCAGCAAATAAGAGTTGGAGAACTCTCGCAGGTTACGTTTTAGTGATATTTCTCTGCGCTGGTGACTCCGCTTGCTAAGGATGTGATCTCCCATCTCTCTGCGCTAGCCCAAGGTGGCACTGCCAGGAATTGGTACAAATGTTTGTGCTGTGAGCTTGCTTGGGGATCTTACCCTGGTTAAAAATAAACCTTGGGAAAAGACTGTTCTTTTTGGACTTGATTATTCTTTCAAGTTATGCAGCCTGCAGTGCCACCTGCAAAAGAAGCCATCTCGCCCCTCACCAAATGACTGGGATACGCTGAGATTGCTGTAGCTTGCTGCAGGGTGGGAATTCGCAGAAGACCCTGGTGGTGGTGTAAAGACTAACACATTTGCTCCGCAGGGAGCAGCTCAATGTGCTGCAGAGGAGGGAATATAAAGTCCTTTCCAGTAGGCAGGGAAATTCATTATCAGCAGAAAATCTTCCTATTTAAACAGACACGTTTAAAGAGTATATTTAAAACAGTTTAAATGGTACCCTTTTAGGGTATCTCTTGGGCTGCCATGTTCTTTTAAGTTACAATAAGTTTTTTTTTTTTTTTTTTAGCTGGAGAACAAAATAAAATACATATGATAATAAGGATCATTATTTTGATTCACTGGTACAAAAACATCATGTAGGGAAAGAAAGAGGAACATCTCATTATTTTATGGTCAATGGAATTTTTATTTTTATGAGATTTCCCTTTTCTGCTTGCTCTGTCATATTCTTAAAGGATTATCATTTTATTATCACTTTTTGCTTAATATTACTTATTCTGACTTTTAAACAACAACAAGATAACAAATATGCTGTGATTGTAATTCATTGTATCCATTGTAATTCATTGCTCTGCTAACTCGAGAAGAGATTCAATGCTCAATTCAAAACTCAAGGCACTGTAACCAAAATTCCAGCTTGCAGATGTTTCTTCTGAAATGCTTTAAGACACATGGTACATATGTTGTTTAATGCTCTTGACTGTGAGTCAATAACATGTAAGTAGTCATGATGCAAGAAATATCATAACTTTGTTTGGGTCAATTGAGATAAATGGAAATTTTAACAGGAATTCAACAATTCACAGTTCCTGTTCTGAATCTATCATATTAGGTTGTCTGAGAGGATTTAAAGGAATTAGGAGTGGACAGATTGAATATTTAAACTGAAAAGCTTCCTTTAAGACCTGCATAGATTTTCAGTTTTGAAAACCTTGAGCATATCTATTTTCTGCCAGGACTGACATTTTCATTTCATTATCAGTGCTCATAGGTGCAGTGTGCTCTCATCAGTTTGTTAGACAACTGACTAGTGTTTGGCAGAAAAAAACATACTTTGATCTTTCCCAGATTTAAACTTCCAATTTTGCAAAAAAATGCCAGAAATTGGTCAAGTTTACAAGGGAGGGAGCCTATTTCTGCTTCTGTTATCACCTAGATGGTTCCCACTCCTCTGATTGAACCTGCTCAGGCTTTTGTGTGACCGGCCCTGCAGTGAGCTGATTTAATTTCTCCCCCAGGAAAAGCTTCTCTGCTTTTCCAGGGCTGAGTGAGAAGAGACTTAATTCCTCTGTCTTAGTGATTGGAATTGCCTGGTAAAGGGCTACTATAAATGTATGTGCTCCATCCCATGTACCTTCAGTCACAGAGATCTGTCAATAAAAGAATCTGATCTGTATGTTTGATCTGTCAACAGAAGAATCTAGCTGTACTAAGCATTGTATATGAGTAACTCTTGGGTCTTCCCTGGTTGCTTTTGGTAGATGACATCTTTTCATAGTGCTTTTTGATTCGTCTTCTCTTTGAACGTTGAGTGTTAAACAGATCCTCTGTGGTTAGATGCTTAATAAGTTGTATATTCCTTCTAAATCATTATCTGTGCTCTTATTTTGTGTTAGATTTTATCCTTGTTACTAATTTTGGCTTTGTAAGCCAGCTATGGTAATCAAAATCGTATGTACTAGATGTGCAGGTGTGCTTGGTGCTGTGGTTGCCTCTAATAATCCTTCTGAAGTTACTAGGTCTGCGCTGAGCGTTGGAGAGATGCTCAAGTTCTTGGGAGAGATAGAGATCACTAAGGGCATTTTTCAGGCCTGGGTTTTATTTGGGGCCAGGGGGAAATTGTAGCTACTGAAAAAAAAGAAGAGAATATCTATGCAAGGTACATCACTGTGCAGGATATGGTGAGATTTTCTTGGAAAGTCTTATTAGCAATTGTGTTTGATCATCTTCAACAGATGAGTTCAACTCGGAACATGTAAGATAAAGGCTGATAGATAATGAGGGTGAAGAGCCTATTATATGAAAGGAGCCTGAAAGTTTAGTTTCACTGCAGTGGTTTGGACTGGGAGGGGATTTGTCACCCATAAATATGCTGGGGAGGTAAAGATTCAAAAGAAAGCAACAGAGGTTGAAGACAATACTGACTCAACAACAGAGACATGTAAAATGGGCTAGTTACTAGGAGAAACTTCCTACTCTTAGGGACAATTAAGTGCTGAAGCCAGTAGGGGAGGTCAAAACGCATGAAACTGAAGCTGCTGGAGCTTTGTGTAACACAGTGCCTGTGGTAGGATTTTGGGCAAGGTAGCCCAGGTTCTTTGTGCCTGTAAGCAGTTATGTTGCTGGTGGTATTCACTCTAGTAGTTAGACTTGAATTACTTCAGTGCGTTTATTCTGTGGTTGTGCTCTTTATAGGTGGAGTACAGAGAGATGGATGAGAGTCTTGCAAACCTGTCAGAAGATGAGTATTACTCTGAAGAAGAGAGAAATGCCAAAGCTGAGAAAGAGAAAAAGCTCCCGCCACCACCTCCACCAGCTCCTGCAGAAGAAGAAAATGAAAGCGAGCCAGAGGAACCATCTGGTGAGTGGAGAGAGACCTTTCCTGTGGCATCTTTACCTGCTTTATTGGCAGAAATTAAGGAGGTCAGGTGCAGCATCATGAGTCCTGTGTCTAGTTTTGATCTAGTTATGAATGATTGTTCTGATCATGCTGTTTCTGTTGGCCCCATCTGTGGAAGGAGGGTTAAAAACGCAGGAAAGTAGCCTGATGAAGATGGGAATATACATAACTGCAAACAAAGCCAAACCTCTCATGAAAATTTCAATTTTTATCCTTATTAGCATGTCTTTAGAAACCTCCTATTGATCAGAATAGTCGCTTTAGCACTTAACTGTCACCTGCTCATATATGAACATTCACTTACTCTTCTGAGAGAATTAAGTTAGATTTACTGGGAGAGCTGCTGTGCAAATCAGTTGATGGTGATTCCTGTAACTTTAAATTATGTGCATAATCCGTAGTTCTTAGTGGATACTCTTTGCTGAAACTTCAGTGCTTTACTCATTGTCTTTGGCAGAGTTGTAAACTTTCACTTTGCGTTGGGAAGTTTGTTATTCAGCCTTGTTCAGGAAGCAGCAGTAGAATTTTCGTGGCATTAGCAGTGCGTTCTCCATTCTTTACCTCTGATGTATTTACAGCAACCAGCGTTTGGTCTCGTGGTGCTATACCAAAATGCTTTTTGCAAAACGCACCGCCCAGAGAGGTTGTACAAAATTCAATATGTGCTAGCTGGTTTTAGACAATAGCTGAAATTTAATAGTTGAACTTTTGCCGGTTTATTTCAGATGTTGAATTCAGGTCTGCACTTAATTTGTTTCTTCTTTGGCAGGCAAGTTTGGGCATGTTGACAGAACATTTGAATCTGATACTAGCTTGAGGATAGTCACCTTCATTTTCTGGAAATACTGAAAGCCACATTTGTGTTTTATTTGCTAGGGCTTGCCACTGGAATTTCTCTTCAGTTGCGGGCTCCTGTCTTGATACAGGAATTCTATAACGAAGCGTTTGAAAGGATAAAAATCCCCTTTTTCTCTCCCGTTCTTCATAGTGGTGGCTGATCTATTAAAAGTAGAATTTTAATAGGAACAATTAAGCAAGTATCTTGACTTTATTGTTTAATTTAGCTTGCGCCTCTGGGGTTTAATCTGTGAAGTACAGTACTAATACATTTCCAGTGTATATCTCGGATGCCATTTCGTGCATCTAAGAAAGATTCCAGAGTCCAGTCAGAGGTGTAATGGATGAAGAGCACCCAACTTCCTGCCCTCTAAAGGAAGAAAAGGTGGATGAGTCAGTGATAGGCTTGTGTAATTCTGCATATATCGATATGTGTTTAGCAGTTATTCTGTAGGCATTATGTACAGTCAACTAGATACAACCTGTTTTTATAACTAGAATTCAGATCATTGTCTTTTCTCCAGGGACAGGCATCCTGTGATGTGTGAAACATGGACATGTGAAAGCAGACACAAGTTTTCTGTTGTTTTTCTGTGGCTAGTCTCGCTGTATTTCTCAAGGCTTCCCAAACTATGCACATTGGTAGATCTCTTTGTCTTTATTTTCTAAGATGGAGGCACCAGAGTGTTAACTCATCTTCTGCTGGCTTTTAAGGTGTATTGAGACATGTAATTCCAATGAAGTTAGCAGGGCAACACATGGGGTCTGCTGTGTATTTCAATATGGACGAAATATTTATAGTTGAGCTGTGCTCTTAGTCACTTCTTTGAAGCAAGACCATAAATGTTTTAGAAGAAATACTAAATAGCACTGTAGTATTAGAGCAGGATGATATATTTAGCAAGGTACCAAAGTTAGTTTATATTACTGTTAATTTATCCTCATTTCTGGGCTTTATTTTATCAGACCTGGAAATGTTTCAATTTTTATTGCCTGTTTAAAGCTTACGAAAACCTAGGTAATGCAGTAAAGGTGTAAAACTTCTTCATTTTACTGCCTTTTGTGCTGAAAAATCTAATTGTGCAAACTTTAAAAAATGTAGGAGTATGATACTGATACTTTAGCTGATACTGATACTTTATCTTTTACTGATAAAGCTGATACTTTATTACTCTGTACTCAGAATCAGTTAACATTAGAAGGACAGTATTAATCGTTACACTGTAGGAAACAGCAAAATGTTGGCCTTACTTGGAGTTGGCTCCATTAATATGCTCAGCTGGGGGGATTTCAGATGTTCTGGTTATGCAAGCCCTTAGAGTCTGATTTGCAAGATTTGCTGTAAATCATTGCAGAGCAGTTTTAAAAGGGATAAGAGTTTCATTAAAGTTTAAACTTCCTTAATTATCATGGCTGTTTTTTTGTGTGTTTGTTTTCTGTGAGAAATAGTGTTTGATAGCAAAAACCTTCCAAATTCGTTTTCATTGTTGAACTAATTTGAGTTCATGTTCAGTGATACCCACTTTGGAATCAAGGAGCTTGCTGCTGCTGGTTTTCTTCCTCCTTACATTGGCTAAATGGGATTTTCCTTTTCATTGCTGCCTGAAGATCTCATTTTCTAGACTTTTCCAGCAACTGCTTTTCTAGTTTTGTTAGTGTTCTTAGTTTGTGGTAATACATGTTTTTAGCTGCTGTTTTCCAAGGAAATGTAAGACTTAATATGATTCAGATTAATATCATTTGACTAATCAGATTTAGTGGTGCTCTGCCTCTGTCTTTCCTCATCTGATTTGCCTGTTAATTAAATTCAGCACTTAGTTTTGGTCGTCCTGTGCTGCTATGCCTTATTTTAAGGCAGTGGATGATTGTTTGAACAGTGGATGAGTGGGTGACCAAAATGAAATGACTTTTTGGACCTTAGCTGCTACTAACACAACAGGAAGTATTGAATATTTTTTGTGATTTAGCTGAGAGCAGCTCTGTCCTTTCTGCCAAGTCAGGAATAATGACTGCTGCTGGCTGGTGTCGGCACCCTTTCAACTCTGTAACTTATGGAAGGGGCAAGTATACTTTTTCATGCAAAAAACTGCCTATGTTGGAGGGTAAATATTTATGTTGTGTTGTGGTATTCCCTCCCTGAGTGATGGAAGCAGGTACTGTAATGTTGGCATATGTTCCAGCAGATACAGTCCAATGCTTTTGATGTAAATCAAGATGGACATTTTCTCTTGCTATTGCAGATACATTGGGTTGATAGGTAGCTGGTTTTGACACTTCTAAAGACTACTGGAATCCAAATATTTCCCCTCTGTGTCTCTTTGTGTCTCTAAACTTTCCTGCTAGTAGATTGGTTAGATATAAGGCTTACTCCTAAATTGTAACTACGTGAAAGTGTGTTTCTTCTATCAGAGCCATATTCAAACATGCGATAGGCTAGTCCTTTTATAGCAAATGGAATTTTTCCTAGGAAAAGGCTTTAGGTCACAGTAAAACTACAGTGCCTTGAAGCACGCACGCTCAGTTTTGTGGGTATCTTGAGAGCTGTGTTGAAACTTTTTTTTTCCCCTTTTATTATTTAATTTCACCTGTATGTTACAGTGCAATGTTACAGTGCACATAGCTTTTCAAAGTACGGAAACGCTTGATTTCACTTTTGTATGTTGCTTTAGAAGGTAAGAATTCAGTCTGAACTACCATTTTTATTTATTTATTTATTTATTTTTACACTAAATCAGGTTTCTCCCGAGAGCTTCAAACTGTATTCTAGTGAAGTTGTCTACCCCATCCTAAACTGCTGAGTCATCTCAACAACCGTGTTTTGAACCCTGCTCTTGTTTGAAGATGGCTCCTTGAGCAGTTGCGCCTTGGGCGGTCGTGGTCACGGAAGTGACTGCTTCATTAGCTACCCACAGGGGTTTATTCCAATGGGGGTTTGTTTTCGGCTTCAGGAAACACCCGGTGTGCTGACTGTTGGGACGTTCCTATGAAGAACTTGCTCTGAAGGTGTCTTGATACGTGTCTGGATAGCCACATGAGGATTAGCTGTCTCTGCCATGCTCATTGCTTCCTGCTCTTAGGAGCTGAAAAAATGTTTAGCCTAACATCTGGTTGTAGAAGAATATCACTTAAGAGCTAAACTCAGAGGGGTTTCTCTTGTGAAGATTTGGAGAGTGTAAGAAGATGACCTATATTAGCTTGTTCTGATAGACATCACAGCTGTGCTCATCCTTTCCTGTAAATATTCTGTTTCCAGTTGTATTCCAGTTCTATCAACGCTGCTGTTTAGGACTTGCATTCAGGCAATTTGAGACCTCTTCAGTTCTTTCAGCCGGGTGCTTTCCCTTTCCTGATTTTTCCAGCTCTGGGTAGACCGAAAGCCCCATGTCTTTCAGCTCTGGGTGTTGATCATATTGGTGATCAGTGAGGCCGAGTGTGTGTCAATACTGCTGACCCCCAGATCGTCTTGGTGTGTGAAGGATTGTTGGTGCACCAAGGGCACTAAAGCCAGACTGGTTGGCCTGTGCCTTTATAGGCCTTGTTCCTTCATCCAGCTTCAAAAAGGGTTTATGGCAAAGAAAGGAAGAGGCTGTCTTGAAAGTAAGAGGCTTTTCAGAATGGTTCAAAACTTCCATTCGCCTGTTGGGAGACTGGCGAATATCAAGGGCAAGATTATCAAATTCTTGTGGTTTGAGACCCTTATGATCTAACAGTACCCATCCACCCAATCTTTAACCTGGTAGTAAGAAATGTGATCTCATTATTTAAAAATCCAGTCATTAATCAAGTTGATCATAAGTATTTAGCCACAAGTAATGTTACATACCGTGTACTCCTAGATTTCCCATAAAAGTCTGATTTAAAGGGTTCCAGTAACATGTATTAACACTTCAGAAGACCACAGAGTTCGGTGCCCTGGACCTATATTCCAGAAGATGGGATTCTCAGAAAATGGGTTTAGTTAGTTGGTGAAATTTAATACCTTAAAACGCCAACTGCCGGGCCTTTATGTCCAGTATGATTTAACCTATGGAGTAAGGTCCCTGAGTTCTCCTCTTTCCTTCCACAGGGCAAGCAGGAGGACTTCAAGACGACAATTCTGGAGGGTATGGAGACGGCCAAGCATCAGGTGAGGGTGGCGTTTGATGCTTGCCACTTAGTAGCAAGAGCCGCCAAGTTAGGGATTGATGCTTGCAAGTGCGCATGGGTGTGGGTGTCCAGAATTTAGCGAGGCTGTTTGCTCACCTGTTTTGAAAAAAAAAAATAAAGTGAGGGGTATTTTCAATCAGTTGAGGTCTGCACCAACTATGGAAAAAGAAACCAACCTGCATTCAAATGCCTCAGGCCGATCTCTCATCCCTCCACTCCTCTCCATGTTCAGAGGAGTCCAAAAATACAAGAAGGTACTTCTTGCATAGCCAGTTTCTACCAGATAGAATGATGCTGAGAGCTCTGGGTTTCAGAGCACTAGGCCCTTTTTCTAATTTGAAGAAGAAACTGTGTGTGTCGGTGTGCTTTTGTTTTGTTTTTCCTTAAGGGATTGAGTCTGAACTGTGCCAGTGGTTAGCTCAGAAGGCTCCTCTGTAGGGAAGACTAGTCTGCTTTTCAGTGGACACACTATGAATTTCATTTGACGTTTGTTCTAAGCACCAATGCCAGTGGTTTGCAGTTATCATTTAATTTGCACGTTTGCTATCTTTGTTATTTGGTACTTTTAGACTGAAAATCTTTCTACAACCCTCCTGCGTTTGCTCTCATGTGAGGAGTGAAGATTAAGGTTTTAAGAAAATAAGTCAGAGGCTCCAGAACCCATTCTCTATTTCAAAATTAGTCTTTTCGAAGCAAATACAAATTCGAGATACTCATCTGAAAGTGCATCCTTGCTGCCTTAAATAAAGGAGCCTAGTTATGTTCTGAATCTTATCACTTACACAGAATTTCTGAATCCTAGGAATAGTGGATTTAAGGATGCATTGCCTATTTCATTTTTGGGCAGACATGGATTCTGTTTGCAAATTCTGTTTGTTACACCGCATGTACACCAAGGATATGTATTGGCAATTGAAATATTAAGTAGCCAAACAACTTTCAGAGTGCTTGATGGATTTTTTTCATCCGCAGATCAGTAAGTCTTTAAATGAGCAGCATCCCTCAGGATTTGTCCTGTGAGGGAGAAGATCATGAAAACCTCACGCAGTTTGTTGGCACTTAATGGTTGCTGGTACTTGTTTGTTCTGGCAAGTGTGTATGTGTGTGTGAGAAGAGAAGTCTAGGCAGGACAATTGCTACCTTAATTAAAAAGTTGCCTATGTACTTGTTGACAAAAGTGTACTTAGCTCTGGATTGAGAGTCCCTTTGTCATGTTGCTTTCATGAAACATAAAACATAAAGGGAGAGTGTGGGGGACAATTTAATCTACCTGAAAGTGATTTCGCTTTGATCTATAGTTGCAAAATTAAATTCAGGTTCTAATATGATTATCTGGTAGTTGGAGCTAATTAAATAATCTCTTTGCTAATTTTATTTCCACTTTTTCTAAATTGTCCAATGTCAAATCTTTTTTTTTTGGTCTGCCTTCTAAGTATTGATTCTCATTGAAGACAGCTCCTGAAAATTATCACCTTGATAATAGGTATTGTCAAAAAAGATGTAGCCTTAAATATAACAAAAGAAAGAAAAAAAAGCCCGCCAACACTTGAGAGTCACGCAAGTTATTTTTGATTTTTCTTAAGAGCATGGAATCTTCTCCCAAGGCATTTGGAGCACCAGGTTCTTTGACTTCACGAGTTTTAGAGAGATGAACAGCAAAGCTTATCTAGAACTGGGCAGCTGGCATATAAATGCACATCTGCAGGCTCTGTGGTGGTTGGTCAGACATTGTGCATATCAGTCAACGCTCTCTAGAAAATATCTTCAGGGCACCCATTCATTTCAGCACAAGTTTGTAGAGGAAGTTGCTAACGAGGCATTTTAAAGTTTTGTTTAACTGGCTAGCCTGCAAACCGCTGCTGAGCGTTTTGCTGGCACTTGAGGAACTAGAATCTGAAAGTTTTTTTATTTTAAGAAAGTGGCAGAGAATTGGTACCTTCGATTTGCATGACAGTGTGGCAGAGTTTATACCTATGTATTCCTATGCAGATCCTTGCACAAACAGAAGGAAAACAGAAGGGCTAGGAGAATGCTGATTAGGCAAGAAGATTGAAACTGTAGCCTGGCTGTGGGTTTCTATTCCATAGCTGCATATTACTATCAAAGTATTACTTGTGTGTTATTTTTTTCCTATTGTTTTCAGCTTTCCTTCCAAGTAGCGCTCTATATTCTCTGCTACTAATATCCTCTGGTGTCAAATTCCTGTAAATGGTTATAGGCAGTTTCTGTACCTTGAGTCGTCACACAGTTAGCTCTTTTAATCACTGCTTATGATTGAATTTTATTAGCTTCACAACTGTTTTCTTGCTTTATTTATTTATTTTTCTTCATCTTGGGGACATAAAAATGCTTGGAAATTAATGGTGTGTGTGGTTCGATCAGAACTGAAAGAAGAGAATTTCCTGCATTTCCCCCATACAGTAACGTGCACCTCTGCGCACAAGCTGCAACTTTCAGACAGGTGTCTTTGTTAGTGGAACAGGCACTGCAAGCTGATCTATCCTTTGATATTTACCACAATTGTTTCAACAACTCCAGATTTGGTAAATCTCAGAATCATTATAGTTGGAAGAGACCTTCAAGATCGAGTCCAACCAGGGTTGATGGGTTTGCCCTTCAACACCATGATCTCAGTCTTATTATATTTGTGCTTTTCCTTATTTTCCCTTGCGATGTATTGGCTTATATCTTTCCAGATTAAATGCCCTCTCTCCTGTCTTTCCTGATGTTCTTATGTCACTTCCTAGGATATGAATTTTATATTGTCCTTACTGTATTTTGCATCTCTGCTTTGCTCCTTATACCTGCAAGATGCACCCTCCGCAGCCCCTCTGTGCTGCAGCACTCCCTGCTGCTCTGTCTTGGCTTGTTCCTTTTGGTCCAGTATAATTTGTATTCAGATAGGATTAAGGGATGTAAGGTAGACAGCTTTAGTATTAGCTCAATGCCCATGTTCTTAGTTTGTTCAAACTATGTTGGCTGAAAAGGTGCCTTTGAGTGAAGTCTTTCCACATACCACGTCTCCTGCCTGTGTTCAGTGTTAGTTGGTGTGGAGCGTTTACAAGGAAAATGCAGAAATTTGGTGTTTTTGATAATAGCTAACACTGGGAAGGGGGATAAAGACGTGGCCTAAACAGGTTTGCAGTTCTTTGCAGTGCATGTTGTAGATGTATGTAAAATAGGTAAAAGGATAGGCCAGGATGGCTTTCTCCTGATCTAGTAAGAGAAGCTCAGTGTGAATGAAAGCTGGGGAGCAGATGAGGGGACCCTTGCAATGGCATTGTGCATGTGCTTAGGTCTTTTGGCTTTGAATGGGCTCCACGATGTTTTCATTACCTTGGCAGAAACTAAAAACCACACAAGGCGGGCCAGTCAGGTTTATTGATACACTCTGCTGCCCACCTCCCCTTTTATTTCAGATTTTTTTTTTTTTTGCCATAGTGTGGCTCTTCCATTGAAACTAGATAAGATCCGTAATTTCAAGAACTATCTAATTAAAAACCTGCATGTCTTGCAGAAATAAATGGAGAAAATGAAAGGGTAGCATGAACAGTCAGCATGTGGACTTAGGGCTATTCTGTATGTCTTGCCTAGGACATGTAGTGTGACGATATTTGCTAGCAGTTTCTCTTGCAGTATTTGTGGACAACTTGTCTTTTTATTGTAGGTGTGGAGGGCGCAGCTTTCCAGAGTAGACTTCCCCATGACCGTATGACATCTCAAGAAGCTGCCTGTTTCCCAGATATAATCAGCGGGCCACAGCAGACTCAGAAGGTGTTTCTGTACATCAGGAACCGCACAGTAAGTTTATTGTAAAAAGCATTGAAGACAAAGGTGCTCAAAAGGGCATTTCTCTGCCATAATACTTTGCAAAGTGCTTCTGGCAATAATAATTTCTATAATAAACTGTGTTTTTTGAAGTGTTGTTTTTAAATTGGGACATTGCTTTTAGGTGCCTTAGCATATGGATTGGATTCAGTACTTTTCCCTGCACTTAAGAAAAGATTTATTATTATTATTGTTATTATTTAGGAAATGTAAATTATTGTAAGAATTAACAATAGGAAAGCAAACTTGTTCTCCAAACAAATTCTACTCTGCACTGGATCAGATGGAAAAAATCTATCCAACAGTTTAATATAGAACACAAATCTGCTGGGGAGAAAAATCAAGGACATAATTAACATTAACCCATTAAAAAAAAAAAAGAGAGAGAGAGAAAAGAAAAAGCTGATTTTCCTGATTTTCCAGTGAGGTTCTGGGTGTGATCTCACCCATCATGACTATTTATCTTCATGAAAGATATATGTGTATCCTTTTCCATTAAAGGAAATGGCCTTAAGGTGTGCCTTAAATGCTTTCCCAGTCCCAGGGTAGGTCTTGAAGGTAACAGGAGCTTGAGAATCCAGGGTGCCAAGGTAGAAGGACTGAAAGAAAGGAATTAAGTGGTAGCATTCAGGTATTCAGGTTGATGATGGAGAGTTGGTCATCGACCTTTGTCTTCAAATGTCCAATCCTATAGTTCCTTAAAGGTTCCAAGCCCTGAATGGCTTAGGTATTTAAAATGTACAGTGGCACATCTTGGTGCTTAGCCCAGAGCAAAGAACACAGACAGTGTTTCTGACAGCAAATCTAAATGGGCTCTGCCAAAAGAAATTTCTAAGCAGCTTTTAAATTAGGCCTTTCAGAGCACTGCAGTAATCCAGTTGTTAAATAAGCACTTCAGTTCCTCTGGCCCTTAAGCTGAGTGTGATAATCTTTCTATTTAGTATTTGGGGGTGTAGGGAGCAAATTTTCTTCTTGCTGTTAAGTCAAGCAGAAATTAAGAACGTGGGGGATGAATAACTATGTGAAGAGCAAAGTTATGATTGTGTAGCATGGGGGGAAGGGGTTTAAATGCATCATTTCTGGAGAATGTGTTTTTTCTGTTTTTCTTTCATCTGCAATATATTGCTGTAAAAAGAAAGGACAAGAGAAAATGAGATCTGTTTGCAGAAACTTCTAAAGACAAGTAAATATCAAGAGTACCTAGAGAGCAAAATTTCCAATGTATTTTTACTGAAGAATTCTGAAAAAAACATGGGGGAGAGAAGAACAGACCATATGCTGCTGATTGACTTATATGGTAGATGAATTTTGCTAAATGTAGTAGCATCAGCAGCGTTCAGCTAGCCACAGCTCTGATAAGTAACACTTTGAGTTGTTTAGACCTGAAAATGCTTTAACATTTGGGCTTACAACTGGGTGACAGGAACTAGCCTTAGGCTGAAGCTCTTTGGAAGACCAGCTATTCCAGACCATTAAAGTGTGGAATGTTTTTTTCCCCTGTCCACCCCACTTTCACAAGAATAAGATGATAATGAGCATTTACAGTGGGGTAGTGCTCCAGTGCTTTACAGAGCTAAATCAAAATTTATGATGGTGGAGATCTTCACGCTAGGAATGTGACTTTTGCTATTCCTGTTAAAGTTCCCTTCAGTTAACCTTAGCTATAACTTTTGAGATGTCATGAGACATGGATTTTTCTCAGAAGAAAATTTCAGCAGAATAATCTCCCTTCCACTAGTATAGAACAAATGACCAAGAAAAGTCAATAAATAAGTAATAGTTTACGTAAAAGTATAACAACTAATCATTTTGCGAACACAACAGAAGCAGAAAGCACTTCCATTGAGTCTATGCATCGAATAAATGACTAGAATTTAAAGGAATCATTTGGACTTTCCTAAAAACGCATCCTTTTCCAAAGAATATTTGTGAAATGATTCCTTCCAGTCAGGATAGAAGAGGTTGTAGTGCAACATAAAAGGGACTGAATAATCCATAGCTGTAAGCAGAGCTCTGAAAACTGTGAACTGCCTGTGTAATCTCACCTATAGCTGACACAACACTCAGGAATTTGAAAATACTGAGTAGGCAGGAGGTTTTAGAGAGTGGGAAGAGATTTGAGGAGATACAGCTGGTCAGTATCTGACTACTAAGATATTTTCACCAATCTATCTGGTAGCTAATGTAGTCAAGATTTGAGTGAATGACTGCAAAAGGAAAGCGTATTTTGAAAGGGTCACTGTGGCTTGTAAAATGGGACGTCATGCATAGAATCTGTTGGAGTCTTTTGAAGGAGCCATTAAGAATGTGGAAGGATGAAATATACAGTGCACGTGTTTGTCTTGGATGTAAAAAAAAAAAAAATCCAAAATAAGAGGGAGGGGAGGCAAACCAAATCCTAGCAAATTCTCTTGATCGAGTCTCAGAGAATCTAAAGTATTCGTGGTTAAAATAGTGGTTCTTCAGAATTATGAAGTAGATTTTGGATGAATGATCTGATATTGCACTGCAGGGCGTGTTGGAAGGCTGCACTTCTGAACCAGAACCTGTAGTGAGATGACTTGCTGCAGATACTCAATTGCTTTTAAGTATCTGCAAAAAGATATTGAGGAATCTTATCAGTTAAGTGGGTGATGTAAATTATGAAACTAGTTTTAAATCTGACTGATGCAAATAAGAAAAAGTAATTAGGTATAAATACAGAGAGAGCTTTATAT
Organism: Tinamus guttatus; assembly: GCF_059628265.1. NCBI lineage: Eukaryota > Metazoa > Chordata > Aves > Tinamiformes > Tinamidae > Tinamus > Tinamus guttatus. Next base: position 3,713,720 of record NW_028288931.1, read on the forward strand.
GTAAAGTAGAGATTATGGGCTTTTGCATTCTTCCAATTGAAATGAAGTCTTAGAGTTATGGTAAATAGTACAATGAAGTGTCTGGTTACACACTTTAAAATAATTTTTAAAAAAGGATTTGCCTCTGAATATTATTATTTCCGTAATATTTGGATGCTATCTAGAATAGACAGAACAACTAGGCCTAGAGCTAGGCATTGAGCAGTAAAATAATGTTTACTATCACCTTCTATATGATAATATAGGAGCTGTGATGGGGGAAACTTCTGATTTTGCCATTCTGTGATTCCTTCTGGTATGAAATGGCATAATTAAAATTGTAGATAGCAATTATTTCTAGCTCTTCTCGGGGGTGGCCAGTGACAGGGGCAATGGGTATAAATTAAAACCCAGGCAGTTCCACCTCCATGTGAGGAAGAACTTCTTTGCTGTGAGGGTGCCAGAGCCCTGGCACAGGCTGCCCAGAGAGGCTGTGGAGGCTCCTTCTGTGGAGATCTCCAACCCACCTGGATGTCACCCTGTGCCCCTGCTCTGGGTGTCCCTGCTGGAGCAGGGGTTGGACTGGATGATCCCTAGAGGTCCCTTCCAACCTCAACCATTCTGTGAGTCTCTTTTTGTCAGTGGCCAATGTATTCAGTGTTAGTCTCTTATTTCGGTGAAGATTAATTACATGATTAAGGGTCTAAGATAAATACATTTCAGATAGTGTGTACTGCTGTGGCTTTTACAAAAACAACTTAAATTTGCTACTGCCAAGTCACTTGGTGGAAAATACCCAACTAAAACAGCAGGTGCACCATGCACATGAGAGGAAAACTGTGCATGCAAGCCTTCTGGCACTTCCATTTTGTATCTGTTATTCCTTGAGGTAAAACCATAGTTTATACAGGTTGGATAGCACTGCAGAAAGTTTAACTTGTTGCAGAGTTTCATCTCCTAACAGTATTTGATAACAAGCAAGTGCATGAAAAACTCCTTTCTATATTGATGGATATACATGTATCATTGTTTGTTTAAATGCAGCTGCAACTTTGGTTGGATAACCCAAAGATTCAGTTGACGTTTGAGGCAACTATCCAACAGTTGGAAGCACCTTATAATAGTAAGTTAACTATTTCACTGCTAAAATGATACAATGCTGTACTTTTCATTCCTATTCTTTTTCAGTTTCAGCTGGAACAAAAGTTGTTCAAAGTTGAGAGAGATTTTGGTCCTTGTGTTGGTGGAACTTCATGTTTGGGTGTAAAATGTTGCCATATATATCTTGTTAAGATTTGAGCCCACTTTGCTTGCAGTTGAGAGTTTCATAAGGTTTCTGAGCTACATTGAAAAGCTGCGTAAGTCTTGAAGAGAGTGGCCATGAGTAAAGGTGATACAAGAGTGAGGTGTTAAAGCCTGCAAAGACAGAATTTTCAGTCTTCTGAAAAAAGCCTCCGATTGGAAAGAGATGGGAAGGGCCTATAAGGAAAGAGTGATCAGAAAAGGAACCTGTCACTGAAATGAGAGCACTTGAATATTGTCATATAGTGAAAGTTATTAAAAACAAACAAAAAAGGAACAATAAAAAAAAAATAAAGAGGGAGAGTCAGTACTCGACTAATGGGTCAACACTGACAAATAGGCATTGCAGTTCTGGGGTTAGATTGACAAATTTCTAGTCAAAATTCAAATTAGATGCTTTTCCACAGTGGACAAGTAGAAGTGTATAATGCCTCATATTGCTTAAAACTCTAGGATAGCAAAGAGCTGGTGATTTTCAGAAAATTTTATCCTCAGCCTTCTTCAGGAAGTTGGATCCTTCAGTCAGGGAAGAATGCTAGGAGTGGAAAGGGGGATGCCTTCCAGGTGACTTTGTGGTACTGCTGTGTCACATTTGCTTGTGAATGTTTTCAATAGTCATGTGCTGCCTCACAGAGCAATTAAAAATAATACTTTTTTTTTTTTTTTTTAGGTGATACGGTGCTAGTTCACAGAGTACACAGCTATCTAGAGAGACATGGTCTAATCAACTTTGGTATCTACAAAAGAGTGAAGCCCCTTCCAAGTAAGAATGTTGAAAATTGTTTCTAATTTTGCATTACAGTACTGGACCAATAGTAAAGGCTAGAAGGGCACTTAGCTAGGGGTTCATTTAGCATTTTGGGATGGGGGCCATGCCTTTCAGTCCCGATGTAAATTAGTGGAAACATTTGAAGATCATCTGTAGATAGTTCAGTAGCTGTCACTGATTAACAGATTATCCTTGTTCCTTATTAGAATAATTGAAGATTAAAAAAAAAAAAAACTCACCATACTGCACTTAATTCATTGAATATTACAGCTGTTGAGCTTGTCTGTCTTTAGGTCCAGTGAAGAAGTGGGTGAGGAAAAAAAATACTGTGCATAAACTGCTGTGATACAGTTCTTGAATTAACTCAGTGTTTTGCATTCATTCAGTGCATGAAATCCGAACTGGCCTGTTTGTCCCCATGGTAAGCATTAGACCTGCTTTTCCACATTCCGTGAATGTGGGATAAAAAGGACAGTTTGTTCTTTGCATTCCAGAAACACATTCAGTATTGGTGAGTTTTTTCTGCTGTTGGTTCACAATGGCAGTTTCCTTGAAAATCAAAATGTCACCTCTGCAGACAGTGCAGAGGAGAAACACAAACAATGCAGATGGTTTTCCTTGGAAACTTTGGGCTATTTAAGGTGGCCCTTTTTGAGGAAATGTAGTCAGTGTGGGTCCTTCAGAGCTGTCAGTTTGGATCCATGTGAACTCGGCAATCTCTTGTAGGGCCTCTCAGGGACACTGAAATAGGGAAAGTTTAACAATCTTAAGAGTTTTCTGCACTGCACTGAAGGTGTCTGTAGTGCAGTCCCAGTCCTGGTGTCTGTCTTGCCTGTTTAAGATTTTATAGATAACTTGAATATAAATCAAAAGCTTTTTTTTTTTTTTTTTTTTTTTTTGTAGATAGGGACTTAGAGGACCAACTTTCCAGGTGTTGGTCATTGCTCCTCTTTGGAGACTGTTTTGTGAGTCTGTTTCTCCCTAATTTGGTATTGAGCAATTTAAGTGTTGTTTGTTTGTTTGTTTGTTTTCAGTTTCTTCTTAGAGAGTGTGTGTAAAGCTCCATAAAGCTGAGTGGTCATTGTCAGGTGCCAAATGAATACTCAAATGATACTCATAAAGTTAGTTTTTCCTGACTAAAAAGGATTTAGATAACATTAAAAGTGGTTATGTAAAACTTTATGCACCTTATAATTACTAAATTAAAGGAACAGAAGCTTCCTAAGTCTGTTAAAGTTCCCCTATCTCAGTGTCCCTGCAGCATTTAGAGATGCTGATGAATGAATAGTACTGAGGAATACCTTGATCCAACTCCGAAGCTTTCAAGGTTTCATCCTTTTGAGGCGGCAGGAAATAAAAACTATAATAAAACTATGTCCCACAGTAATTAAGGAGGATCGGCTTCTTCAAAAATAATTATTCTGCAGAAGTTTTTTTCTCCTGTTTTCTTCCTTGTCACAGATGAACTTCTCACCCATTTTCCTTATACCTGTGTTAACTAAAAATATTGTTGAAGTGATTTGCTGTTACCATACTATGTGCATGTTTATTTAAAATAGCCTTCTTGTAGCTATTTCTTTTAAGTTTGTTTTTTCAGCTTCATGATGAGAAGGAAGCTACTTTTCATTGTTTATCTCTTCAGATTCAGTTTAAACTTAACTCCTTAAATTGTAGTAATGCACATACATAGTTTATAACGTGCGTGTGTTTTTTGTTTGCTGCTCCTGTTTCCCTTAGCCAAGAAGACTGGAAAGGTGATCATTATAGGATCTGGAGTGTCTGGCTTGGCAGCAGCTCGCCAGTTGCAGAGTTTTGGGATGGATGTCACAGTGCTGGAAGCCAGGGTATGGACCTTCTGTGCTCTCTTCTTTGTGTCAACTTAACTGGTTGCTGTATTCAATGCCAGGGTAAGGCTGAGTATCCCGACAGCATGCCAGAACACGATTAGATTGTTGTTTAGTCACCGCAAAATAGAACATGTTGCTGGGTGGCTGAACCTTTCTCATGTAAATCTGTGTCTCTTTGCATCAGTATTTGGCTAATTCTTTGACAGAGGACGACTGTGTGCTCACACCAGTCATATGCTAGAATCTCCTTTTCATGGTTAGGAACTGTGTTTTCACTGAGAAGTAGAATATATTGTCAAGCACCTTTTAACAGTCTGTATTTTTTCTCCATGTTTATTACTGTGTTCTTAACATATCTTTAAAGAGATATAGGTAATTTTGTGAAATAGATGATGATTTTCCATTATTAAGATACTACTACTTTCCCAATAAGCAAACTTCCTCTTTAAATTTATGGGTGTTATTTTTTTAAATTAATTTTATTCATTAAAGACTTCTTGGTACTCAAATAAATCCACGGAATATTTAAGTTAGGATTTATCTTCGTAACTTAAATTTATCTTTTTTTTTTGTTTTGTTTTGTTTTTGTTTTGTTTTGTTTTGTTTTTTTGGTATTTCACTCAGATACCATCCTGCCATCTGGATTGAAAATAGGGGCAGAAGGGCATATCTTTTTCTTACCATTTTAACCTTTAAAAGATCATTAAATGTTGGTAGTATGTATCAGGAATCAAACCTTTTTTCCTGCTTCTAAAATGAGCCATTTCTTTAGTTCTTATTCTGACTCATTTTTGGAGATTAAAGAAGGAAAAGTTGATTGATGATCTTTTGAACACAAAAATTTTGGTTTTGCAACACTTGATTTGAATCATTTCTACTATAGCTATTGGAATTGTTGTAGAAAGTGGAAAGAGTAAATCTAAAATATAAACTGTCTGGTCAGTAAAGGGTAGTTCTTTGATTCACAGTAGATCCTGCTGTAGGTATATTTAGATCTCTTCCACACCAGTTTAGGCGCATTTTTTTAAACGCAAATTAAACATTTTAGTCTTTCTTATGTAAATAATGAGCCTGGTGCTCATTTTCAGCAGCAGTAAGAAAAGTTTACATTCTGTTTATCGGACCTCTGACTATGAGGATACTTATCCATGTTCTGTAGAAGCTTTTCAGTGGTGGCTTACGTGAGCTGTGTTGCTGAATGCTGCTTCTAAACTGCCTGTGCTTTCCAAAGGACCGGGTAGGAGGAAGAGTTGCTACGTTTCGCAAAGGGAACTATGTTGCTGATCTAGGAGCCATGGTGGTAACAGGACTTGGTGAGTTGTCCCGAATAAAAAGGAAGGGGGAACAAATTTGTGGGTCCAGCTATTACAAGTCTGAAATCTTAGACCATTTCCTTTCACAGGCAAGGTGATTGAAACTTTTAACTATCTAAAACTGACCTTGTAGTTTGATCTCAAGTCTGAGAAGTGAGTTGGTATTTAACACTTAGTTGATCTCTTGAATCTTGCAAAGTATTTTTGAGCTGCAATTGAATATAGAGAGATAAGTAGTAGTGACACGTTAGTATAGTAGCAAAGAGGAGGCAGCTGAGTTAAAAGATGGGAGAAATGCCAAGGAGATGGGATATGCTTTTTATATTTACACAAAAAGAGAGGAATGAAGAGCCCCATTCTAAAGGGAAAGCCCTGATAAAGTCAAGGTTTGAACCTGAAAGGCCTTTTTCTAAAAGATTTCACAAAAAGCGTGACATCCCATGTATTTTTTACTTGATTTTTTAAAATTCATAATTAAATTACTTAATACTATTTCCTGTTTTTGTCAGAGTTTTCTTTTGCAAGTGAATTGTGGGGAAATAAATTTAGTTGGCCTATACCATCTAGGTTGTAAAATTTGAAACACTTGAACCTGCTTGGACCTCCTTCAAAGGCTGTGCTGCTTGTCCAGTAGGCTGAACCTTCCCCTGTATTGTGAACTAAAGGTCTGGTTTTATTGTATTTCAGAATGAGAATCCCTAAGCTAGATCCTAAAAAATTTTCCCAAAGTTGTTTTTATAAGGAAAATGTGCGATACCTCTCCTTCAAATATTTGTAGCTCAGGAAGCACTTTCCCATTTGTGTCTGGTCTTTTTCTTTCCAGTCATTAACAGAAATGCTTTTTTTAGTGAATTTATTTCCTGTTTCTGGAATTGCTCTCTGCCTTTCTCATGTTTCTACGTGGATTTTTTTTTACGGGTTTTAATCTGCTTAATTATGTATTTTCCATGTCCTACATGTTTCTTCTTTATATAACATATTCACTAGAGTCACTTGCTCAAGTTTTCCCGAATTTTTAGAGGCTTAATTCCTAAGGATCCATCTCCATGTCATCATACTTTCAACAAGAGCTCTCAAAGTTATTCTGCAGCTGTGGGAACTTCCCTTGGCTCTTCAGACACTTTGTTCTTAAGCCTTTTGACAACAGATTTATAACTATAAACTAAATCTCAATCCTGCTGAGGTTGCTGCCACGTTAGGACTCTGCCTTTATAATCCCCACTTTTTACATAGTGCCCTTGAAGTATTTGTGAGCAGGGATTCTTTCATGGCGTTGTTGGAAAAAAATTGCTGAGAAAGTAAACCTTAGATAATCTTGTACCACTTCGCTTGAATGTGTTTCGTGCTGCAGTTAATATGTTTACCGTCTTCGAATAGTTTTTACTGTGGAATTTTGATATTAATCGCAGGCAAACTTTACAAGAATATTCAATTATACAAAATGTTATTCTAGGTGGGAATCCCATGGCTGTGGTCAGCAAGCAAGTAAACATGGAACTGGCTAAGATCAAGCAAAAATGCCCACTTTATGAAGCAAATGGACAAGCTGTAAGTCTAATACTCCAGATACAGTTTTTTCTTAAACCTCTTAAAAGCAGTATTTGTTACCAGCTTGTTAATCTATTATGAGAACTACCATGAAAGGGGAAAGTGTATGCCCACTTTCAGTCAGTGTAGTAATATTTCAGCAGAATTGTGCTAAGTCTTCTAAAACCTTCTAAAATCTGTTTTTATTTATTTATTTTATTTTATTTTTCCACGTGAATTCTTAACTTAAATCTTAACTTCAGCTTTGAGAGTGTTGGGCTGTTTTTGTTTGTTTGTTTGTGGTGGTGTTTTTAGTGGGGTGGGGGGAAAGAACAAGTGGCAGCCTGGCTTCCACGGGCATTACTTCTGTCACGAGGCAGTTTTCTCACTCCTCTCTGAACCAGCTGTCTGCTGCTTCTCTCATAACAGATGTTTTCACACAGGCAGTGGCAGAGAGTTCTTAAATGTCTTCAGGACAGTCAATAACGGCGTTCTGGAAGTAACCTGTAAAGGAACTTCCTCTCTCATCCTGGAAGCACTGAGGGTGTGGGGAAGTTCAGTCATGCTGACTGCTCTCAAAGATAAGCTCTTTCCTGTCTGCTTCGTTGAGTTATGCCAAGCCTTTTAAGCCCTTGTGGCTGGGGTCATTTTTTCTGCCTACAGACAACGTTCTGGAAGCTTTGCTGAAGTCATCTTCCCATAATGAAGTCTTTGTTTGGGCCATAAATTTATCTGCTTCCCTCACGAAAGCGGAATTGGCTCATTGTGCCCGTGGTCTGACAGCACGTCTGTCTTCCTTTTCTTTGGTTAGACCTCCTGGCAAAATGCCTTTGTGTTGTACAGGCTTTGGTGTCTGGCCATTTGAAAGTGCCAAGAATGTTAAATCTCTTTTTGCAAGTGCTAGTTCTCAGCTGCTTTTTTTCACTGAAGCGCTTTTGAAGTGTCTTCATAGTTTAGGACAAGTGATTCTTACAAGTGCTAGGTAAGAATGCATCTGCTGCTCCTTGCTCTTTGCATTCAGAGTTTTAGTTACCAGGTATTGCTTTGCATTGAGACTTCCTAAAGGAAGGTAATCTATGTCATTGCTCTGATTTTCTTTAAAACTTCTTCTCCACTACTCCAGTGTCTTGTCGCTGAGGTTCTAAGCTTTGGTGATTTTTCTCTTTTCTTTATGAATAAGATTTTAAGAAGCAAGTTTGCTCTTTTGACTTCTAGGTTCCAAAAGAGAAGGATGAAATGGTGGAGCAAGAATTCAATCGTCTGTTGGAAGCTACCTCCTACCTCAGTCATCAGCTGGATTTTAATGTTCTCAATAATAAACCTGTCTCCCTAGGTCAGGCTTTGGAGGTTGTCATACAGTAAGTGTTTTTTACTCTTCATGGTAGACTTTCCTGTGTTTGTTTTTGGAATAACTTTGAAAAAGAATCTGAAAAAATTACTGAAACAATTCCCTCGATGAAAGTAATGAGGTTTCTTAATTCTGCTAGGATTTTATGATGAAACTGACTCTTAACTTCTTGCCTCTTCCAGATTGCAGGAGAAACATGTGAAGGATGAGCAGATTGAACACTGGAAAAAGATTGTGAAAACGCAGGAGGAGCTGAAGGATCTTCTTAACAAGGTCAGGTCTTGTCTGATGATAACACCCAGAAGAAGAGGTTAACCTTGTTCCCTTCCGATAGTTGCAAAACGTACAAACACTTTCACAGAAAGAGACAAGAATGCTGCCATTAATTTTGCTCTAAAAACTCTTTGCTCATTTGAGGCCTAAAAGTCCCAAAGAATTGTCTTCATTGATGCTACTTTTCTAACCTCAGAGAACCTTTTTCTCTTCCCCGATTAGAGAAAGTAGAAAGTATTTAATGTTTTATGATGCAAGTAGCATTGCAAAATATGCTTAGAAAGGAATTTATATAAGTGGAGATTTTACAACTCATCACAGGAGTTTACTTCTTGCAAGGACTTGGTCCCTGTATGTGATGAGGAAAAGCTATTTTCAGAGTTTTGTGAAAAAATCAATGGTGTGTTGGAGATGAGTTATATTATTAGGGTGCTGGTAACATTTATTGGAATTTTAGAGGTAGATCTGCATATTAGTAATACCTGATGAACAGAGGGAGTCTCTTTGGTGTTAGTAGTATGATTTGAGATGAATATCCATTTTACTTAAATGAAATTTGTCTCCTCCCTGCCTTTCTCCCTTCTCCTATTCCTTCTCCTAAAAAAAGATGGTGAATTTAAAAGAGAAGATTAAAGAACTCCATCAACAGTACAAGGAAGCATCAGAAGTGAAACCACCCCGGGATATTACAGCAGAGTTCCTCGTGAAAAGCAAGCATAGAGATCTGACTGCACTTTGCAAGGTAAATGGTGGCATGTATGCAACACTTAATCAATGGTCTCTGAAGCTCTGAGCAGCCAAACAGAAATGCCAATATAAATGTTTCCAGAAACTCTCTCTCTGAAATAATATTTGTAGAGAACGTGATAGGTGGTAGCTTTTGGGTTGTAATAATGATGACAGTGTTTAAATACTTGAGGGTCCTGTCCTTAGCAGCTCACATGAGAGAGCATTCCCATAATGAAAGTTATATTCACATGATACGTTTTAGGGTATATTTTAGGTCATAATTCATTAACTGTGAAATCTCACAGTAGTCTTTAAGTAGAATCAGTATTTAAAGAACATCTTGCTCCTCTAAGCCGGAAATGATGTTTTGCGGAGTAAAATTCTGTCTCTCCAAAGGGACAGTTGTGATGAGCAGAATTAGTGTGTCTCTAATTGCTTATATGAATGCATTAAGGAAATTTTTAAAACTTTTTTTTTCTATAATCATGAAAGCTGTCCTGGTCAGGCTTTTTAAACTACTGGTATATCAGAAAATACTTTATTTGTTTGGAAACCAAAAAAAAGTTTTGGCTACTCCATGACTATGTACTGAGCTTTTAGAAATGCTTCCTCTCTTTTCTTGCTCACTTGCCATTAAATAATATGTGTTGCCAGGTCTGTCATCTTACTGGACTGGAATATGTGTTTATTTTGTTTTCCCTCTTGGCTAGGTCCTAGATGGGATCCAGCTTCTCATAATGAAATAAACTGAAAGAAGACTTCTATCTTTCTTTGCCATGCTTCCAAAGAGAAGAAGATAGACTTAGTGAGGAGAGAAATTTGAAAGAGTCTCAGTTTTTAAAAGCAGCAGTGAGCCTGACGCTAGTCTGACTTCATCTGTAACCCCTGATGTGTATGTACCTGGTATATATCTATTAGGTGTATTCACAAAACAGACTTCCAATTACCTTCTAGTATAGTTTGCCCTCATGCTGGTCTTCCAGCTTTTTTAGTTTTTAGCCATGTTAGCTATGTGAAAAGGCAAAATTAAAGTAAGATGGCACATTATCCTATTCTGAGAAAGTATAATTGATCAGTATCCTTAGAGTTGTCCTTAAAATAAGAATCTTTAATAGTATCAATAAAAATACTAACCAGTATTAGTACTAATTACCTATCCTTTGATCACTGGATCATCCTTCAGTCTGTTGTCACCAGAGAAACTTAGTTCTTGACTCTGCATCCAGAAATCTGGATTGAGTGGTTTGTTTCTGTGGAAGTAACAGTATAATGGATGAACAGTAAGGGACAAGACTGCATAAAGTTAAGGATGTTGTCACTTGTTTAAAAGCATTGTTATATAACACAGACATTTAAATAGGATTCATCTCACCTACTTTTACTAATGATAAATTCCAGACTCCTGAGTTAGAGGCAGTTGTCCTGCTGCTTAGGTGTTTGCCTGTGTACCTACCTTGACTTACCGTGACTGAGTGAGGCTTGTTCATCTCCCTTAAGAACAAGGCAGATGACAAGATTTAGCTGAGGAATCCCATGTGGAGATCATATGGCATAGCAATAGGCAGATAAATCTCTTCTCAAGAAACTAGAAGTAAAAAAAGCTTCGTTTGTTCTGGGATGCACAAAATGGCCCTAGCAAGGGGCTTTTAAATGATTTCATTTATGCCTTCAAAATAGGAAGTATTAACATTAATGGCAAAAATATTATTACAGTAAAATGGAGCATTTTTTTTTCTTCCCTCTTCACTATAAAAAAGTGAAGCCAAAACCAAAACCAACTTCTGGAATTTTAATGCAAACAATGTTTCTGTCTGTAGCCTTTAACAACAACAAAAAATTACTGTTGCATATAGTACCAAGAAGTGTTTTAAAGATAGTAAAAAATCTCACCTCTTCCCCTGCCTCCCTCTCCCTTTCCATATAGTGACTGGAATTTCTTGTGTGTTTGGCTCTTAGGTGTTTTGCATAGACTTAAATAACCGTTTATAATTTGGCCTTATGAAATCTCGATATGTGATATGCTTCAAAGCAGTAGCTTTTCTATATAGCTACCTGAAAACAGCTTTATGCTTTTGTTTCTGTTGTGGACACTCATCAAATCGAATTATTCTGCCTTTAAAGAAAATGTTTGTTGCACATATATATATATATATATATGTGCACATATATATATATATATATATATATATATATATATATAAAATATATAAATATATAAATTCTACCTTTTTTGTTGTTGTTGATAAATCTCTTAAGCGCGTTTGAATTAGGTCATGTTTTTGTTGTCTTATGCATGCCTGCTTCTTTGGCAAAGAAGCCTGCCTTTGCCTGCCTTTGTAAAAATCTGTGAGAACCCTTTGATACAAGAAGTAGAAACATGTTTTGTGCAGTGTTATGGCAGCCCTTTAAATACCAGAATTGTATTGAATCTTTATGTTCTTCAGCCTTTGCCGTTTAGGTTCCTGAAATACTAGCATACTAATCCTTTGCAGTATGGCATACACTTCTGGATAAATGAACAGCAGGAGTGCTAAGTATGCTGGATTAGATTTTGAAAACCAAAGAGCATGATTTAGGTGTCACGGAAAGCCCGTGCATCTTCCACTGATTTTACAGAGGATTGGAGCCGGCCTGAGTCTACATGATGCCATTAAATGCATTTCAGAATGAACTGATTCTCATATTGGTTTCTAATCTTATCAGGAGTATGATGAATTGGCAGAAACACAAGGGAAGCTGGAAGAGAAACTTCAAGAACTTGAAGCCAATCCACCAAGGTAAAAATACAATCTGTAAAAATGAATACTGTGTGGGTTTTTTTTTTTTTTTTTTTTAAACTTTTAAAACTTTTTTTATTGGGTTTCAGAGATGCTATGGTATGCTTTCTTATGGTTATTCATAAAATAGGTTAATTCATGAAGTTTGCACTTTCTTAGTTTTGGAATTCATATTTCTTGGATTTGGAGAAGACTTGTGCACAAAATGTAGTTCTCTGTTAGGATGCCTTATAGTAATAGCCCTCAATGTCATTAATATCTGATCTCAGGATGCCTTTGAGATTTGAAAATCCTGCCAGAAAAAGGTGTGCTGAAAAACTAAAAGAGGTCAAATCTGTGTCCTGTGAATACACATTCCCTCTGCACATCTCTTGTTTTCTTTCTTAGAGCCTCAGTTTGGGAATATGGTGTTCCTTCATATATCCTTTTAGATTTAAATGATTGTTTTATTTAGGATTCCATAGCTAAGAGTAAAACTGTGTATTTTTTCATTATAAATATTTGCTAGTATTCTTTCACGTGTGTCTTTGTGCTGTGCTTCCCCAGCTTGCACCGGGCTCGCTCCATCCCTTACCCAACGCACGCGGTTACGTCTCGGTGCAGGCCCCACGGGTGCTGCCCTGCAGGGTGCTCAGCCTGGGCCGCTGCCACTGCTCAGTGTCCTGGTGCTGTTAGTGGCTGCAGAGCTGCTCTCGGCAGCTGTCCTGGCTTATGCACCAAAGTTTAAAGCCAAAGCCCTTTGTGTTGATGCTTTTAGCCTCTTTACTATGGAGGGAATGAAATAAGAGATTGTTAATGTTTTTTAAAAGCAATGCATTTGCAAACTAAATGTTTTTTTCTGCTACATTTTTTCTAGTGATGTTTATCTGTCATCCAGAGACAGGCAAATACTTGACTGGCATTTTGCCAACCTGGAATTTGCTAATGCTACACCCCTATCTACACTTTCACTGAAGCACTGGGACCAGGTAGCTAATTTTCAGCAATATATTAAAAGTTTATGTTCTGTTTATTTCATTCTCATGGAATTTTCTGTATGTTACCAATTTCTAAAATCTAAATAATACCTATTTCTGTGGAGATACCAAAAAATCTTAAATGATCTTTGTTTGGAGATGGAATTCCCAGCAGTTTTTGATGTCAAAATAGTCTCTTTTAATACCTATCCTGAAATTTTCTGTACTGATACTTGACTAATAACAGAAGGAGTTTCAAATATTTTTGGCTCACTCCCTTGAAATTATTTTTCTTTCTTTCTTTCTTTCTTTTTTTTTTCCTAATTTGTAACTGTGCAAAATTGCTGATAATTTAATACTGAATGAATCATTTCCTTGCCTCCTCTTCTTTAGGATGATGACTTTGAATTCACAGGCAGTCACCTGACCGTGAGGAACGGATACTCGTGTGTGCCTGTAGCCTTGGCAGAAGGCTTGGACATTAAATTAAATACAGCGGTGCGACAGGTTCGCTACACAGCTTCAGGTAAATGAAACCTACAGCTGAAAACAACTCTGAGGGAGCGTGACCATAGAAAGCAGATTTCAGTGATTCTGGAACCAAATGCAAAGTTTCATCCAGTAAAACTCCCCCATCATAAAAACAAACAAACAAAAAAAAATTACCTTCTTTATCAAAATGACCTTCATAGGGGTCTCTCAAGAGATTTATTCTAAGGACTTACAAAAAATGGAATGTAGGAGCAGTGAGGTAAGATCACAAGGTCTAGTACAATAAATATTTAATTCAGGAGGGTCCACAGACTTTCTTCTTTGCATGGGTTAGTATCCTAAGCACTGTCACTTAGCATTGTCTAGATACTGCTCTTGAGGAGTGACTCTTTTCTGATATTTCCTGTGAAACTAATCCATAAACATTGGCTTCTGCCAACAGGCTGCTGCTGATTATCTATGTTTTTACTTCGGAGGACAGGTCGAGGAAGTGCAATGCAGTTCTTTTAAGACATTGTGTTTTTTGTAATTCACCTTCTTTAATGTTTATCCTAAATTGCAATCAAGTTAAAATGAAAGTATTGTGGTGGGTTATATTGCTGTAGGGCAGAGTTGTTTGGGTATCTCCACCCTCTTTGCCTTAATTGTTTATGCGCAGACATATGTCCACACTACCTTATTTTACTTGAGGTTATGGCTGCTTTTTGTAGCATATTGTCTTATAGTGTTAGAAAAGTCAGGATGGGAATGGGAGAAGGACTGCAAAGATGGTTTTCCTTGGGTGTGTGTCTGGCTCAAAGGAGTCCTGACCATTGGTTGAGACATGGCGATATCTAGTGTAAGCAGATCAGTTGAGGAAATTGAAAGTAAATTTGGATTGGTGTTGAAAAAATGCACTAAACTTTGAGAACAGTTTCAGGAAGTCAGCAACCGAACAGCCTGCTGATCTGTAGAAGAGAAGACTCTGCCAAGAGTGGAGAAGGTGCAACACATGTCCCTTCCCCACAGCCAACACACATTGTCTGTGCAGGGCGTTGTGTCCTTCGCAGCTCTTGGTGCCTCATCTGCAAACCTGGAAGTCCCAGGGGAATGATGGAGCTAAGGGGAATTGGTGTGAGAAGCCTGTGAGGCTCTTGCAGCTCAAGCTCCATATATGGAGAAACCTCTTTTTGTTGGTGGTAGTTTTGATTTTTTTTTTTTTTTCCCCCCCTCTCATCACACAATAGAAATCTAGAACATGGTGCCACAGGATTTTGTGTTGAAAGTATTAATGTATGTAAGATGGAACCAAACAGATGTAAGGAGTTATGTCCTTTCATTGTTCTTCAGAACAGGAAGCTCAGGCTCAGGAGACTGAACTGGGAGGGTAACTCAGTGCAAGGCTCAGTCTTTACTTGCTTTTTAGCTCTGCATCTGTGTAAATACCACTCCTGGTGTAGGTGAACCTCTAGGCTTATTCCACAGAGGCCATTTGTCGATGCTGTGTGGCCAACTTGCCTAGAAGTTAAGTCATTGCTTGTGTAAGGTTTTCTCTTGTGACTACATTTAACAATAATTTATTTCATTTTTTAATCCAATGCTGTTTGGCAGTGGCCTTTTACAAGGTCACTTATCTCCCTAGCTTATTAAATGCTTTTTTCCCTCTCCTTTTACCAGGCTGTGAGGTGATCGCTGTTAATACCCGCTCTACCAGCCAAACTTTTATTTATAAATGTGATGCTGTGCTGTGTACTCTTCCCTTGGGAGTCCTGAAACAGCAGCCACCAGCTGTACAGTTTGTGCCACCTCTTCCCGAGTGGAAAACGTCTGCAGTGCAACGGATGGGATTCGGCAACCTTAACAAGGTGACATGGTCATTGGGGGAACTGCAGCAGGCTAATAAGTAGAATCTGAGATGTATATGGTGGTTGAAAAGAAGAGAAATGTTTCTCCCACTCCTGTTTTGCAAGATTTTTTTGGTAAAAAATATCCAAAGAGCTATAAGGGATTCTCCTTTGTCCTGTATAGTTTTTAAATAATGAGCAGATTGAATTGATAGATATGCTGTAGCTTAACTAGCAAATTTACAAACTGCAAGAGGATATTTATCTATGAAAGGCAGTATTTCAGTTTTCAGTGCTGAAAACTTCTGGAGTATAATTATCTTTGGGTGCTGTTTTTTTTTGTTTTTCTGGTTTTTTTTGGTTTTTTTTTTTGGTTTTTTTTTTTGTTTGTTTGTTTGTTTGTTTTACTTTTCCTGACTCTCAATTCTTTTTATTTCTAGGTTGTGTTGTGTTTTGATCGTGTCTTCTGGGATCCAAGCGTCAATTTATTTGGTCATGTTGGTAGCACTACTGCGAGCAGAGGAGAGCTGTTCCTGTTTTGGAACCTGTACAAAGGTAAATGTGCTGCATGTGTAGTTTTGCTGATGCCCTCCTATTTTTGTAATTTTGGAATTAGAAAAGAGAACTGCTTAACACACTTATATTGCTGGATCTGGATATTTTGAAACATCTGGATATTGTAAAAAGTTGATACTTTATAGGAGGTCACATGGATGCAGAGAGCATCAGTAAATTAGGATTGAACGTCGAAGAGTGCAGGTTTGCTAAAGTTGAATTGGAGGCACTGTCTGAATCACATTTCTTTCAAAAATACAATTTTAATTATTGTAGGATACTTTATATACTTATATCTTGGTGAAACTGTTCTGTGTCTTACTCGATTATCTTGGTTTCTTTTATTAAACAGCAATTTGGTTGTAGGCTTTCTGTTTTGTGGGTTGTGTTTTTGTTTTTTGTTTTTTTCCTGCTCTGTGTACCAGCACAGCTAGGTAAGGAAACACTCTCAAACTGAAGCATTGAATGTCCTCCTAGAAGAGGATGATACACTTTTGCAATATTTATGAATTGAAAACATTTGCTTAGTTACTCTGTCAGTCACTTTGAGATATAGTTTCTCTTTGACTACTTACAACCCTGTTTGAGTTCTTCCTTCTTTCATGTAATCTGTCATGGAATGGGATTTTGGCATCCAATTAGTTACTTAGCTTTGAAAGCCTCAACTTTCTGAATGTCTTTCCAATTGAACTGGCAGGGGGAGAATACTCCTGTATTTCATAGGGCTGCCTGTGTAATCTGGGATGAACTGATAACAACAGATGGGCCCTTTTGTGGGACTCGCAAAAGTCTAGGGCCTCACCATGATGGTTACACACTTGAGAGGTCAGGTCAGGACCTGTTTGGATTCTGTTAGGTGACCGAGTTGCAGAGCTCTGTGCTTGCTTACTTAAAGTTTGATTTAAATGTATATATTTCTAAAGTGCTAGCTCTCAATAATTCATTTCCTCTTTTTCTTCCTTAGCACCAATTTTGTTGGCTTTAGTAGCTGGAGAAGCAGCAGGGATCATGGAAAATATCAGTGATGACGTCATTGTTGGACGGTGTCTTGCCATCCTCAAAGGCATCTTCGGCAGCAGTGCAGTGCCACAGGTCAGGGCACTCCTCAAAGCTCTCATCCACTGGGGTTTGGTATACTAAATTAGAACTAAAAGTGTGTGATAAGTTTAATATACTAGTTTTCTCTTTTTTTTTTTTTCTTTAATCTAGACTGTTTATTTGTTTGGTGCTTTATGTGAAGAATAGATTCCTTTCACTGTTATTATCATCTATAGTATTAGATCTCTTTGAACATGGCTTTAACATCCTCAGTCTGTTGGAGGTTTTTATATGATGGGAAAATCCTCCCCACTGACATTAAGCATTATTTCTTGATGAGTGGATATCTTCTTTTTGAAGTGCTTGGTCAGTTGATTTTTACTTCCTGGGCTCCAGAACGCTGGAGAAGGAAATTCCAGGCTTCCCTTTCTTATAAATCAGCAGCTCCTCCTCTGACCCTTCTGATTAGAGTTTTCTGGGGTGCATTAGGAACAGCATTGCTAGCAGATTGAGGGAGGTGAACTGTGACTGTTCAGTCCTAGTGATGCCCCATCTGGAGTGTTGTGTCCAGTTCTGGGCTCCTCAGTACGAGAGAGATGTGGAAATACTTGGAGGGGGTCCAGCGTAGGCCTATGCGGATGATCAATGGCCTGGAGCATCTTTCCTATGAGGAAAAAAGGCTGAGAGCAGGACTTCTTTAGCCTGGAGAAGACTGAGGGGCCAGACTTTTAAGTGGGACTCAGCGACAGGACAAGAGGCAATGGTCTCGGAATGAAACACAGGTTTCAAGTTTTGCCTGAATCTGAGAAAAAAATATCTTTGCTATAAAGTCGATAGAGGACTAGAGCTCAGAGAGCTTGTGGATTCTTCTTCCCTGGAGATATTCATATGCTCCAGGTGTCCCTGCTTGAGCAGTGGGGTTGGACGAGATCATCTCTAGAGGTCCCTTCCAACCTCAGTCATCCTGTGGGATTCTGTGACCAGTACCTTGGCAAATATTTGTTACCGTGGAGTATCCATATGGTGTTCCATTGTTCACATTTGCTTAAGGACTTTGTGTTCTCTGTTCTTACAGTTTGCATCTTCTGTTTTTCACACTAAACAGTAGAACTTGCAGCCCATCAGCATCTGACATTTCTGTCTTGTCTCAGCCCAAGGAGACCGTGGTATCCCGTTGGCGCGCTGACCCTTGGGCCCGGGGATCGTACTCCTATGTAGCAGCTGGATCTTCTGGAAATGACTATGACTTAATGGCTCAGCCAATTACTCCTGGACCAGCCATTCCAGGTGCTCCACAGGTGAGAGAATCTCAGAATTCTTTATAGAAATACTTCTGAAAAATGTCATGTTTTTCTGAAGTCATTTATATACAGCAACGATTTAGATTACTTGGGTAATTAACCCCTGTAAAAGAATTCAGTTTTCTATCCAGAAATTTTGCAAGACATGAGACAATGGCCTTATGCAGAATTGGTAGGTTTGGTTTGAATGATAGGAAAAAGTCCCTTTTTACTGTGGGAGTGACAGGAGCAGGTTGCCCAGAGAGGTGGTGGAGTCTCCATCTTGGGAGATGCTTTCAAGTCACCTGCCCATGTTCCTGGGCAGCCTGCTCTAGGTGACCGTGCTTGAGCAGGGAGGGTTGGCACTAGAGGATCTCCAGACGGTCCCTTCCAATCTCAACCCTTCTGTCATTATTATAATTCTCAAGTGTTGTAGATGCAGAATTCAAATGCTTTTTCAGTATGTAGTTGATGGGCTTCTCGTGTCTATTTAGTTTTGAAAGTATTGTTTCTAAAGCAGAGCTCTATTATCTTTGTTTTAAAGCAGTGGTATTTGAAAGAATTTCCTCACATTTAATCATTACAAACATGAAATGCTCCTGTGAAATGAGAGCTATATAAGACTTTTCTTGATAAGTTGTAAGACAAAACTAATTGTGGTAGAAGGACTGTACTTTATATGTAGCAGCTTCATGCTATGGAGACTGCTTTATGATTAGAGGACTTCTGAAGTTCTTTGAAGACCTATTTGCTGTCTTAGCTGTGTTTTCTGTTCCCTTCCACAGCCTATTCCCCGCCTGTTTTTCGCGGGAGAACACACAATTCGCAACTACCCCGCGACCGTTCATGGTGCGTTACTGAGCGGGCTGCGAGAGGCAGGTCGCATTGCAGACCAGTTCCTTGGGGCCATGTACACCCTGCCTCGCCAGCCGACCCCGGGGGTCCCCCCTCAGCAAGCGGCCAGCATGTGAGAGCAGTAGAAGGTACCAGAAGAGGATTCATAAAACCACAGTGCTCTTGGGAACCTTTCTCTTGGGATGAAGATGTCTTTGTCGTCTGCAGCAATGTCTGCTGAAAGGACTCAGCCATGGGGTGCTGTGTGACACTTCCGTTAGAATGGCCTTACGGAAATTTACCTGGCCTTTGTCTTGGCATCTTTTTTTATTATTATTATTATTATTAAATCTCTTGTGACTGTTGGAAGTATCAATGTACGCGGAATTTTTTAGTACCAAATTGATCCAGAACTCTTTTGGCTCTGCGGTTACTTTTTGAAAGTCAAAGTTATAGCTGGAATTTTTTAGTTTGCTTTCTACCTATTTGTGTATTTATGAGCTGATAATTGCACAAAAGGCCCTCTAGAATCTGATGACTACTAATAGTAGCTTATGGTAGAATTTATGCAAATTTTGTTGTTGTTTGTTTGAAGAATAATATTTTTTGGTCAAATTGTGTTAGTCTTATCTGTCATTTGAGAATTTGGCACCACTGTCTCCCTGGCAGTAACAGCAAATCACAGATACTCAAAATGGTCCACTGACTGCTACACCACATGCACCCGACTTTAGAGAGAAGGTTGGTATTCCAAAGGGTGTGCTGTTACTCTAGACAAAAGAAATCATCACAAACGGATGTTAGCAAGATTAAAAACCAGAAGAGTTATTCCTATTTCTTTGTATGGAAACAGCCTTGCCTAGGAGACAGGCCAGCTAAAGGACCTCATCTCTTGTCTCATGTCTACTGCATGTGGACACTAGGAATTCTGCTTCTGTGAAGTGGTTTTGGGTTTGTTCTTTTTGCTGTTGTTGTTTGGTTGTTTTTTTCTTCTTCCAAAGCTTGAAGGACCTTGTTTCATTTTTGCTGGATAGAAGAGGAGATGTTGCAAGTCCCATCGTTATGGTTCCAAAAGTCACTTTTGTTTCGCTGCTTTCCCAAATACATTCCTTCTTACTGGTTCAACATGCCTTGCTTCTAGCACACAGAGCAATCCCAACTTATTTAAATTTTTAGGTCCTTCTTCCCATTCCTTTTTTGTCAGTTAGCTTATCTCATTTATTCTGAATTTTCCCAGTCTCTGCAGCTTATTTCCTTGCTTACCTGTGTCCTTCGCTCATGGTCATCCTCTCTGTACTTTTTTTCCTGTATAATTTTTACAGTTGTCTCTTGCTGAGCCTGGTTTTGGTGCATGTACAGTCTGTTCCAGCTCATGTCCTTGCACCTTCTGTTCTGCTGCAGAACTGCAGCCTCCCTTATTCCCTGTTCCTCCCTCCCTGTACATTGCCCACATTTCATCCTCATGGAAATACATGAGCAGTTGTCTGCAGGCCCAGTTGTTTATCACTATATTATCTTTGACCACAGAGCATCATCTAGCATATTTCTTCTGCTGTTCTCATATGTTTCCTTGTAGTAGTTGGAGATCCTTCTCCTTCCTCATGGTGTCTGTCTCCTGGTTTCTCTCAGTCCATGCTCATTTCAAATCACTTAAGGGGCTTCCTGTAGAGAAACTCTTCTGATAAGTGATTTTGTGGTGGCAGGGCTTGCCAAAAGCAGTCTTTCCTCTGATCCACCAGAGCAGATAACCTTCTGCTAAGAGACCTTTTCTACCTCTTAAATTTCCAGTGAATCTGGCCTCAGATACCCAATTGTCATAGGTCTAAGTGTCTAAAGAGCCCTAGAGCTCTTTAGAGGCTCTAGAACTACAGGCTGTTGAGCCTAGTAAACTTTGTGTTACCTACTGAATGTTGCAGGAATTTTTTTTGAGGAACTTTCTCCTAGGGAGCCCCAGAGCCATGAGCTGTAAAGTGCTTTAGTCCATTTGAAGTGCCTGGATTTGCTGCCAAGGGGAAGGACCCCCTCTCCCAATCCTCTAAGGTTCACTCCCCTCTGTGATTCGAACCTGGTATCTTGGCATCCTTTCTGACGGTCTAGTCATGCTCCTACCTGCTGCTGCTTCCTTGCCTTGCTGTCCTGGTAGGACTCACCTTGAGCAGATCGTGGTCCACCTTTTATGCAGACTTGAGGCAGCTGAATGTTGTCACAAAACCCTCCAACTGGATTTTGTTGCATCCCCTGCAGCTTTGCTTTCCCATTTGTTCTCAGGTACTCACTCCTTTTCACTCTAGTCCAGAACCTGTCAAACTGCAGAATGTGGATGCTTTTTTCTTTGGAATTGGGAATGGGAATTGGGACAGAAAGGGGAGTTCTCGGACAAGCCAGAAGTCTCTTTCAAATGAACTCTGGCCTGAGAGCAAGTGACAGTTATGAATTGCTCCTCAAGCATCAGGAAGTATCAATAATGCATTTTTTAGAGCTTCTGGAAATATGTCCAGTTTTGCAGTCAGAATAAACCAGATTTTAAGGAAGAGAATTTTTCCTGAAGTCCTTAATGCATGGATGTACTTCTCACCAAATAATAGGGTGAAGGCCAGGGAGGACGGTCCTGCACATGCTAAGGGACTGGTGTAATATCAGAAACACCTAGAAGTTGAGCAGGGGAAGGGTGTCAGTGTCTGGGAGCGGGGGTGATTTTTTGCTATATGGTATCTTCATTTTGCTGTAAGCTGGGAAGTGTGAAGGGTGTCAAATCTGCCTGGAGGTGTGTTCAGGGCAAAAAGCAGGAATGGGATAGGGAGAGCGGCGGAAAGCCGCAGTGCTGCTGCAGAGGGGAAAGAGTCACCTTTGAGTAATGAACGCCGAGGAGTTCAGCCTCGGCCTTAAATACCACACCACAAACACGTAAAAAGAGAGAGTTTTATTGGTTATATACTGTAGAGCTGACAATGTTTGAGTCAGGAAAGACATGCAGATAAAGTGTATGATTACGTTTGGCATGCAGACTAAGAGCGCTGTGTAAGAGTGAGCACCATCGGTATCTGCTATTTGGGCAGCCTGGGAGGAAAGATGGGGCTTCCCCCTGCTGAGCATGCTGAGAGGGGAGGACTTGGAGGGTGAAACGGTGCCAACAGCTCTATTGGACACACAGTTTGCTTTAGGAAAACAGGGAATACTGCAATCCAGGAGAAGTTGCTTGACTCTGGATGAGTCTATGAATATGAAAACACTTCTTGCTTTACTGTCTTTTAACTAAGCTGTCCCAGCCCAAACATATGTCTGCAAATACAAAAAAATAGATTTCTTATCTTAAAAATACATTCCATGCAGTCTGGGGTGCCGCTTCCTCAAGGCAGGAGCCTGCACTGCATGCTGGACAGCCTAGGAAGATCATCCTTCGGGTGGTGAGTTCATAGTCTACTGACCATCAGAGGCCTCGGTGACAAATGGCTTCATGTTTCACGGTGTGCAGAGCAGTCCACTGAAGGCTGGTCTGGTAGCAGGGTCTGAACCACTCCATGGGATGTGCAGGGGTGGCAAAGATGAGGTCTACTATTTAGAGGTAACACCAGCATGACTATTGCTTCAAACTGCAGCTGAGGAATTGCTCGTGTCAGTTCTCCTGGAGCACCGAGCTGTGGCCGCCCTTCCCTCTGCTTCCTGCCGCTTTCCCTTCTCTGGAGGCACCGTCTGCGGGAAGGTCTCCCCCTCGTCCGTGAGCAGCGAGCTGCAGCTTGGCAGCCCTTGGCACCAGCGCAGCTGAACGCGACGTCTCCTCGCTCGCGCGACCCGAGCTGCCGGCGAGGCTGCCATCGCCCACGGCGCTTCCAAGGGAAGCTGCGGTGCCGCTTCCAGAGGCAAAGGAAGCAGCAGGAGCTGCCGGCGCCGGCTGGCTTCAGCTTGGAGCCTGCTGAAAGCTGCTCCAAAAGGGACCAACCGGTCTCTTTGCTTCCTCGGAGAAGAGGCCGGGCCCGGACACGCTTCCTCTGTGCAGCAAATACGTTTACAGCTTTGGAATTATCCGAATGCTTGACGCACGGCTCCTCAGCATCATCAAGTCCACTGAGAAACCCGATATATTTATATGCTAAAATTACAAATATTTCTTCAGTGATGGCAATATTTACACATATACTCTATTTTACAGCTGTTCAAAAAAGTGTGCAATTTGAGTAAAACACATCGTGCTTCCTGAAGTCATCACTATAAGTTTAACAATACAATCAGCTCCTATTGCACTCATGATTAGAGGGCATGGTCCCTTTCAATTCTAAAAAGGGGTTCTTTCAGGTTCAGATTTCATCTCAGTTGTGGTAAAAAATAACCCAATTTACAGTTACTTAATGGCATTTCTATTTATTACTCTTGCAAGCAGGGATCCGGAGCCCACCGTCACGGTCCGTGCTGTCAAATACTGAGCGAAGGGCTAAGGCCGCCTTGAGCCTTCCTTGGTCTCCCCGAGGCGGAAGCAGCTGGAGAAACGGAGCCGAACTTGCTCTGTGAGAAGCACCTGAGGAGAGCGGCTAGTGCCGGGGCCGCTGCGTTGCTGGGGCTGTGGCGTCCGCGGCCGAGAGGCTCCGACCGTGCGGTGGCACCGGACGGCGCGTTTAGAGCAGCGGGGACAGTCCCTTCGGCTGCCCTAGGCTCTAGCTAAGGAAGAGAGAGGCTCTGGTTGACAGAAGGGAAGAACGGTAACTATTGACACCTGTGGGCTGTGGGGGTTTTTGTGTGTTTTTTTTCTTTCTCTTTTTTTTTTTTTTTCCTCATTTTCAGGAACGCTTTTTTGGATGAGCTGTGGGCTGAAATTTGAAGGGTAATTTGAAGAGCTTTGTGACCGGTCGCAGGGAAGCTTATGCTAACCTGGCATATGCCATGGTAAAGATACGGAGCTTTCAGTGCCAGGATTCAGAACGGTTGGGAGGAGCTTTAGAAGCGCCGCGTTAAGCTGGAGCAACACGAGAAACCTCAAAAGAGGGGGTTGGTGCCCGAATGCATCTCCCATGGGCACCCCCTGTCCTGCTGCAGGACAGCGATTGTCACGGTGAGGAGCCACAAAGGAGATGCTTGGAGCAATCCTCCCCCTCGGTGGTGCCGCACGTGCTTTGCTGCCTGTCCAGCTGTGGCATGTGGCTGTTCCAACCATGCTGCAGGTCAGGATAGCACTGACAGGACACGGGGTGAATTCTGCATGCTCTGCTTCTCTAGAGGATTGCACTGCGCTGTCAAGCAGGTCAGCAGACGTTCTTTCATAGCGACTGCAGCTGAACACACGTTACATAGCGGGACAGCAGCTGAGCAGCAGGTAGAGGAGCGTAAATGGTGGTAACCAGCTGCACATATATATGCCCGAGGTCCTTTGAGAAGCCAGCTCCCACATTCAAAAAGCAGTTATAGCACGAAGCATTCGGGTTGCTGGCTACAGAATGGGGGTACTGGCATGGCAAGGGTTTCCAGCCACATCTGCCATGAAACAAAAAACAGTCTGAGGTAGCTTTTTATTTTTATTTATTTTTCCTTGATGAAGGGAAATATCTCCTTGAGAGATACTTGAGACTAAGGGGAGCCAAAAAAGAGCCAGAACCCGCAGCATCCTGGGGCTGGTGATCCGCCGGGATCGCTGCTCGAGCAGGGATGCTGCTGGGGAGCAGGAGGAGCCGCAGCTGTGCAGAGGGATGGAAACCTGTCCCGTTAAAGCAGCCCCTTTCAACAACTTTTGTTTGTTGTAATGGTGCACCCTAAGCAGGGTTAGATGATCACGGTGGATGCTGCTCTTTCCCAGGGTACTTTAAAACTGTATTTTACTTTCAGAGTGCACAATGGGAACCTTTTTCTTTTTTTTTTTTCAGCATGTCCTAATGAAAAGGGGAGAGGTTTGTGGCAGAGAATTTCAGAAATCTGATTTTTACTGCAAGATTTTACCTTCTTCCATCTGAATTTTGACTTTAAATGCTTTTTCTATTGTAGTGGATTTTGCCCCATTCTCTGCTAGCACTGCCCTCTCATGAAGGGGCAAGAAATAGTAGTTGATAACAGTTTATTTTAATATACTTTAGTTTTAAGATTATCAGAGCACCTGCACTTAGTACTAATTTAAAAGCATTATCCTGCTCTGTTTTTATGCAACCTGACACATCTATATGAAGTAAAAAGCAATAAAAGGAATGGTTAAAAATATAACTTTTGGGGAAAAAAAATCTAAAACTGCATAGGAATACTTTTTTTTTTTTTCCAAAAATAAAATATTTCTCCTTTCTCCACTTCACCTTTACTAAAACAATAATAAAAATATCCTAGCACTAGAACACTTTTGTTTTAGGAAACACTTTCTCAAAACACTACGGTGTTTTGATAGATGTTTTCCCACTATCTTTTCCACCTGGTTCCTTTGCTTCTCGCAGTTAAGGCATCTCCACCCACGGGTGAGGGGTCCAAAGGTGACGTCCGGCCGCGGGAGGGGACAGGCAGGCTCCGTCCCCGGGGTCGAGGCCGTGCGGATGCTCTGCCGGACACAACCCCGTGCGGCGGCGGCGGCTCCCGGCCGCTCGGATCAAGGTGCTGTGGGCACTAACCAGGGCCCAGTCCTGGGCACTCGCAATGGTTTCTGGCATGGCTCTGTCTCCCCTCTGTTTTGGGGAGGAAGAAGGGAATTCTGTGCCCCACGCAAAGCCTTTCTTTGTCCCTTAGTGTTCAACGGCTGAGAAGGAGCAGCAGAGCTCAAGCTGATGGAGTTTGCTGGACATAAAGTTTCGGGCAAAAACGGGCGTCCTGGTGCAAGGCAGGAGGAGGTTTCACTGCTGTGTGAACTGCTGTTCGTTGGGTTCAGCGTGAGCTCTCAGCCCATGAAGTTTGAGATGAACGGGAAAGAAACTGCTTCTGAACGGCAGTTTCTGCTCTCCTTCCCTGTTCCCCTTCTCCCGCTGGTGGGTAAATCATGAGTGGGGAACGTGCTCTTCCTGACCATACATTGAGGGTGCTGGAAACACAGGTAGTGGTGAGGGCAGCTCAAGTGACTAAGGGTGTATTAGAAGGCAAACTCCCACTAGGAACTGAACGCTTTCAGTTGTGGAGATGTTGTAGGACAGCTGTCCTGGGCTGCGCATCACGGGAATACTGCTGGGATCTTGTCTAAATGAAGTGATTAATGAGGAGTTACCGCCTTCCGGGGAGTACCACAGTTCACTTTGAAAGAGTGACCACGCACTCAGGGTTTCCACAAGGAGAGAGACTTATCATCCTACGGAGGGATTTTGGATTGCAGGTACAGAGATGAAAAGTGAGAGTCCCCTGAGCAAAGTCTCTGCAGCTGCCTCTTCAGCAATGAAGGGAGATTCACTGGTAAAGCTCCTGTACCTCGCAAGCCTCGTTTCAGGCTAGCTGAAGCCTCTGGAGGGGTCACAGAGCCCATGTGACACCTGTGAGCTTGGTAATATCCTGTCTCTTGCTCCACTACGCAGAGTGTTCACTTGGTAGAAGGGAATATAATTCATCTCCTAGATGTTGTCCGGCAGGAACGCGAAACACCCTATAAGAGAGAACCCCACAGGATCACAGACTGCTCAGGACCTGACTGCCCTGGGACAAGCATTACCATCCTCCTCAGGATTCAGGTTTGAGGGCAAGGTAGAAGGAAAAGGCTAGGAAAGGATTAGCTTGGAAGACACTGATCTCGTTAAAAACACACGCTCTGTCTGTTAATGGAGTAAACCCAAAGCAGAATTACTCAGCCCTGTCCCTGCAGGCTTTTCCATCATCTCTTAGTCTGCACCCAGAAACCTCCTCTAAGCTGGGAGGTGGATTTGGCAAATGCAAAACCAGCACCTGGCAGCAAACATGAGACTGAACTGACCTAACATCAGCTGTCTACAGAGCACAGCTCTGCGGGCCGGGTATTCAGGCTCCCATTGCAGCCAGTGGAAAGCTGAGCAAGGAAGAAGTAACGGGCACAATATGGTGTCTGTATTAGGATAATCTAAATCCACTCAGGTTTCTGTCCCATACTGACCCTGTCTGCAGAGGCAAAAGAAACATAGCACAGCTGCTAAGTACAGTCAGATGAATCCCACTGTCATTAACCTCTCTCAGCGACCACACAGAGCATCTCTGTTGAGTCTCTTTTCTCAATTGCCAGCAGGAGCTGTATGGATTCGCTCCTCTGTACTGCAAACACTGCTGATTTCTGGATACCGATCTCAGAAACTCCACTGGAACTGTGTTCCCCCCGGCTCTTCCCTGTGCTCCTTCACCAAGAGGAATGACCTTGCAGAGCTCTCTGCAGCGCCGACGCTGACAGATCAGGGCTCAATAACTCCTGACGTTCCAGTAAGGTAGACGTTATTATGCTGAATTATGCTTGAAAAATTATGCATGAATCATGCTGAAGGAAGCTTTGAGCTCTTCAGATATTTCTTGCTGGGATGGATGTGTAAAATGGGAAGACCCCAGTTTAACTCTTGCAACCTGTGGTGAAATTTTAGTGCTGGCAGTGAGAGCCTGTGGGGTTTGCACCCTGAATAAGCCCTGAACCAGAGCCAACAAACATTTTGTGCTGTGATGCCATGGACAGAATTCTACTGCTGGAGCCAGGTGCTCCACAGTGCTGCATTAGGTGCCTAAATCACTACAAAATCAACAAGAGAGATTGTTTTTCTTTGTGGGCTAAATTAGGAGTCACCCTGGCAACATGCTGAGCTCTGAGCAGCTACATCAGCGAAGAGGAAATGACAGGAAAAAGAAAGAAAATCAGTCTTTCATCTATATGTGCACATACATATATATGTATTATACATATACTTTATATATGTATGCATATATGTTATATGCATGTTACTCATATAAAATATATTCATACATAGCTGTGCATCTGGGACTGAAAGTCTGAAACATGCCTAGAAACATGTTTACAAATGAAGGGGGCTGAAATACACGTATTTTTGTGTCTCAGCAAGTAAGTCACCGTCACCACAACATAGGCTGTTTTCCCCTTCTTTTGGCATCCAGACCTGTGTGGTTTAGGAAGCAGGGAGCGGATTTGCAGCAGACAAGCACCAGCGTGGCAGAGCCGTCAGCTGGAGGGGCTGAGTCAGATGCTCTGATCTCTTCTCCCCAGATGCTTTTTTTTCCCTTCTTCCCTCCATCCCTGATTGTCTGGTACAAAGTGTGTGGCTGGGGATGACTCTACACAATGTCTTTTATTCCCTGGAGAAGGTGTCTAGCTGCTAGGCCATTTGAAACACGTTAAATTAAGAACAGGAAAATAAGGTACCACATTTTTTACCGGTATGGGAAATTAGTAGAATAATTTACCAAAGTGTTATAGCAGACACTCCACCTCTGGGAAGTGTTCATTCAAGACAGGACTTATCCTAAAAGATTTGCCCTCATTTGCACTCATTTGCATATTGGTCTCTCGCAAAACTAATTCTTTTCTGGATGCTCCGTGGATTCACGTACCTGCTCCTCTGCTTGGACACCCAGCTGTGCACGGGGACTGGATTCCGTGTCCTGCAGGTCCATTTTGGAGACTGGCCTTTTCCCTGGTGTGTCAACCTGGGAAAGATACTCAGAAGAGCCATATTGTTTTCTTCTGGAACTAGGCACAAAATCTTTGCTTTCCTCCTGTGTGAAGAAAAATAAGAGGTTTGGGATTCAGGAGCTC
The DNA here is from genome assembly GCF_059628265.1 of Tinamus guttatus. Taxonomy (NCBI): domain Eukaryota; kingdom Metazoa; phylum Chordata; class Aves; order Tinamiformes; family Tinamidae; genus Tinamus; species Tinamus guttatus. Next base: position 3,742,217 of record NW_028288931.1, read on the forward strand.
TGAGTGGGGTCTAGAGTAGAACTGCTTTCCCAGCACTTGGGTGTCTGCAGTGCCGGGTTCTGGTTTGATTCCCAGGCCAGCTCCGGGATGTCCTCACTTTTGTGCTATTTCATTTTTTAATTCATCCCCTGATTTCTGACACACAAGTCTGGGTGCAGAGATTAGATTTGCTTTGTCCTGCGTTCAGCTGAGTCTGTGCTCACCTGGCCTTGGCCTGGCTTTTGGGGCACGTGAGGTACCCACCAGACCCACAAGCCCAGTTTTGAGAAGACAGGAGTGTCAGCACCAGAAAATGCCCCAGTTTAGTGATTGAATCAGTCTCTTAAAAATATTAACTGTGACTTTTAAAACCACAGGCTAGGGATGGCCAGCAACCTGGATCTCCTTGCCAATGATGAAGCGATGTGTTAGTGTCCTACACAGTTTTACTAGGACAGGAAGCTAAATGGTGCTCTTAAACTCCCCATATTTTCCTGAACATCTGCCAAGACCTCTTAGGGGTCACACTCTGGGATTCAGGTGCCTAACGGCTGTCTTCTGGCACCTATATATTTTGCTGATTTTGTACGTGGTTCCATGAGCAACAAAAGTGAGGAAACGCCACCATCTTCACCTGAGGAGTTAAACATGGAAGTGCTTTAGCTATTGCTGTTATTATTATTGTTAATATTTGGCTGGAAAACCTTTTATGATAACATTGTTACCTACAAATTTCTAACAAATTTGTAAGGCATTGGCACATTAACCTCAGAAAACAGAAATTATTACAATGCTGACCTTACTTATCTTGTTTTTTACTTTAGGGAAATACACATGCAATAATATAAGCAGTTAGGAGACACACAGCAAAGGATGCACTGAGCTCCTGGGGGCTGTATCAGCTCTGGTTGCTTTGGGGCTGGCATCGTGTTTGCTGAAACAAGCTGCACAGCCCCATGAAGGTAATGGAATAAAGGCTGATTACTTCACTGATCCTTGCATTTTTTGCAGCTGGTCTGCACCTAGGTGGCCATCCATTTGGACAGTTGGTCTGTGGATACAAAAGACCTTCTGAACCTTTGTGCAGTGGAAATAAATTCCTGGAAGTCCTGCTCCTGGAAGATTAGGTCCTTCCGAAACACAGTGACAGAGCATTGGTGGTACAGAGGGCATGAAGCACAACTCAGCGCTACACGTGTGATTTGAGGAAGAACACAAGAGAGAGAATGTCCTAGTCAAAGCTCAACTCCCACTTTTAGAAGACAGCATACGAGGGCTGGCCATGAAACCACTCTGCCTTCGTTACAAAGAGAAGAGGTTATGAAACCAAGGTCACGCTGGAAACACCATACCAAAATCCCATGGATGGAATAAATCAGAAATAGGCGTGTATAGCCAGATCAGCCCTTCTGGGAGCCTGGGAAACATGCACTGCGTGAACAAGAGGGCAGACCATAGAGGACACAGTAAGGAGACGAGGCAGCTGAACTGAGAGCCCAGAGCCCTTATCTCCAAGAGGCACCCCAGCGATTTCAGGATTGCACTATGCAGGAAGAAGGGAATGGTGCAAACACAGTCCAGGCAGTCTGGTTCACTTAGCAAGCGTATCTGCCCAGTTGTGAAGCCCAGGACAACTAAGAACAGTCCTTGCCATCCTTGCCATCGAGATAAGGGCTCCTGTGGGCAGGATGGAACTTGATAGCGGAGACGTGAGACAGGAGAGCTGGAAGGAGAGCGCCTGCAAAGTCTGCATTAACAGAGAAGGTCCCTGAGGCAGTAAAATGCTCCCATATTTTCCTGCAACCATGGATATGATCTGTTATAACTCCAGTGAGCTTTAGTAACTGAGCAGAGCTTGGATGTGATTTCTTGAGGCTCCCCCGCAAATAAGATATGAGTGATGATGACCACGGATTGTGTTATATGGAGAGACCAAAAGGCTTAGTTCTGCAAGGGTTCCCTCAGTGACTAGTTGGAAAGTCAGGATAAGGAACTTCAATTGGAGATCTAGGATAAAAGGGAGATGTGGGCATGGGCAGCGCTGCAGATCTGCATGGATCTTTCACACACCTCCCTAGAACTGACCATGCCCCTGGCCAGCTGTGAACGAGAGATGCCGATGGTGGGCCAGGACATATGGTGAGGGTGGGAGTTTTAAGCTATGTTGCCAATCATCTTCCTGAACTGGCCCAGCTTGCCAAGGCTGCTTCTATTGGGCTTTGTGCTTCTGATGAAGCTGTCAGTATTTCTCTGGCAGGATATTTGACTGCTGAAAATTTGCAGTGCCTGAATTAGCCCCAGCATTGGCAGGAGAGCAGCCAGCAGCACGAGGCTGCTCTCCCTGTCACCTGCGGCTGTGGCCGCTGTGGGGCTGGGCTCTGCACCACAGATGTTACATTAAAACCTAGAGGTAGACTTCAAATGCATCTATAAGCATCCACTTAACCTGTCTGTTATAGCACTTTGCTGTGTATAGCACAGGATGCTGTGTTGACATCCTGTGGATGTCAGGAATTTTTCCCAAGGCCTTTATTCTGTTTTGTGCTGTTTTTTGGGGGGGAAAAAGGGCTCTTCCAGCTTCAGAGTAGCATCCCACGCTTTTGGCAAGGAGCAGATGACCTTCTTCAGTGTCTTCATCACGTCTCATGGTGCTACAGGAGTGCTTAGCCCACAAGCCCTGAGCGGGCTCCGAGTAAAGGTACAGGATACACTTGGATGGGAGTAGGGGGGGCTGGATGTCCTCCCTACCCAGGCCCAGCTCCACCTCTGTGCCATCTTCTTGGGACCCGTGTACCTGGTTTGACAGTCACAGACTTCAGGGACACGGGACTGACATTGGCAGATGTTCGGCTGGTGGTATCAGATGTTCAGTGGGATGCAGCAACTAAAACTCACCCGGTGTCCTCCTCCTCCAAAGACATCAGGAAAAGACTGAGTACGTGAAACGCTACCTGAAGGAGAGGATGGCACGAAGATCTTTGAAGGAGCATGAGAAAAACACTAGAGGGAGCTGACGGGCAAGCTGCAGGCTCCATCCATCGGTACCAACGGCTTTTCCTGCCCAGTTTCTGCATCTCCCAACAAAGCAGCAAGACCAAAGGGCTGCTGCTTCTGTAGTGCAATAGTCCCTGGAGCTGCTGACACTTCAGCAACTTCGTCTGGAAAGTTTACTTACATCAGTGGTGAAACATTAAGGCTGAAATTACAGCTTGTGCTTGGGCAGCCCTTGCTACCAAAGCAAGAACGTCGCCCTTGCAGCTTCCCTGCAAGAGTTTCCATGCGCTCTCTTTGGATCTGTCCCAAAGGACAGCTTGAGAGACGGGATCGCAGCCTCCTGCCGTGCTGCACCAGGGGGTCAGACAAAGCTGGGGAGGGAAGAGAGCGAGAAACGAGATGTGTTTTGCCCAAAACAGCAGAGACCCTGTGCTTTTGAAACAGGACTTTTAAGGCAATTTTAGATTTTGGATGGAGAAGCTGGGGCTAGAAAGAAGGGATGCCTTCTTGGAAAATGTGAGTTTGCAGAGTTGCTAATACTGTTTAAGCAAGAGCTCATTGATGGACTAAAGGTTCCAACTTCTGCCAGAGGAATAGCTACTTCTCTATCAGAAACACAAATACCAGTGGAAACAGCCTGCTTATGAGGTTGAAGACAGTCTTCAAGAGGAGAAACTTGGTCTTCCCATGTGTCTGTTAACTGGCTTTCCATACAGTCTTCAAAAAATGAGTGCTTTACCACAAATGAGCTTTTTGGAGTCATTTGAAATTTTGGGAAGAAAATGAATGTTTTGAAATTTAGTCTCAAAATGAATTTCTTAAAGATCTAGTTGCCAAAGTTTTACTACTGCATAAGAATATGAACTTGTAGGTTTGCGGTGGACGCACCTGTATGACCTAGAGAGGGCTCAGGACTTTCAGGCCCTCTGAACTGCCAGACAAGATTTTGTCCAAAGCGAAATGCAATATCCTGAGCTGTCTAAATATGTGGAATTTAGACTGCTCTTGTATCCCTGTACCTCCAAGCTTCCAGGGAAACATCATACCTCTCATTTACAAGGTAAAAACCAAATATACTTAATTTACCAACAGGAATGCAGATTTCTGCATAGAAGGTGTCAGGATGTGATTTGTTTTTCAAGGTAAGATGCAGACAGGCCCACAACAGCACTCAGAAGCCTTGTGTGAACTAAGCACACGGCTGCTTTGCTGAGTGCTTGTCACTGCAGGTAATGGGCAAGGCTGGAGCAGTGCCCAGGCTCGGGGCGCTGCCGCTGCCCTCGTTACCTGCAGAACCAGCAGGTCTGATGGAGCAGTGACCTTGGGACCAGCCCGGGAACGTCCTGCAGAGCCTCACTAGTGCGTTTCCTCACCCCGGGATGGGCTGCTATGGGACAGATGAGAAAACCAAGTGCAATAATGTAATAATGAAGCTTTGCCTTCCTGGAAACTGGTCCCTAGGCCAAGAATTCAGGCTCCTGTGGGTAGGGGAGGCCCATTGCTGGATTTCCAACTTCACAAGCAGGATTATCATTTCCCCCTGGATTCATGATAGAAAATAAAGACTGTGTGTAGACCAAGAGTCACTGGGGCCAGGAGGAAGATCTTGGCTTGGACTGTCTTTCCCATAGGCAGTGAAGCCTAGCACAGAAGGCAGGTTGTATATTCCCTTCTTCCCACAGCTCCCATAGCTCTTGGAGCGCTGTGGCTGTGGTTATCCCATTCCCACGTGCCCCCTTACACCGGGGATTTAGTTTGCTAACTGACCCTGATGAAAGCTGCTCCCAGAGACGGGCACTGCCGTGCACAGTTCCCTGCCCTATCCTTAGTGTCCCAATGCCTGTATTCCATAACACTAGGCACTATATCCTCTCCAAAGCAAAGCGGCAGTGCAAATTTGTCCTAATCACACCCAGAGAAGTGAAAGAGTTTTGCAAATATATAAAATCCTTTCCCAGCTTCCCCGCCTGAGCTTTGTTAGTGCCAGGTTCACCGGGTGTCAGTTTGTCTCTTCTGCCCACCAGCCCCATCAGCCTCTTTGACCTTCGCAAGACACGCGATGGAAGCGAGTGCTCAGCTCAGCTCCAAGTGCAGAGCAAAGACAGTGGATGCAGCAGGAATCAGACGTGGTTTCACAGCCATTCGGTGCCTGTGAGCTATTTTAAAATATGCTGGAGTCTGCAACTCTTTTCCAAGTGAGAAGCAGATCGTATCGGACAGAATGTCTTCCTGTGTCAGCTGCACTTTGAGGGAGTCCTCTCTCTCATTAATAACACCCAGAAAAAGCAGCACACCCATATTCGTGGCTCTCTTTTCTTCTCTATTGACATAGACCAAGAAGGAGGGAATAGCTCTTTGTAACCCGTCACCATTCATCTGTGTTTAGAAGATGCTCAGGATACTCCAGATTTGGATTCCAGTTTCACATGGGGAGAGACCATGCTGCAAATATGCAGCCCTTCCTTACTAAATGGAACTAGAGCTTCAGACTGAGGCAGAATCCTGTTAAAGTTTACTCATTTCACTCATCTTTCTCTGCTACACCAAGCTGACAGTGCCAGGCAACACCGATGTGAAAAGCCTACCATGCCCTAAATAAGCTATGACTATGTCTTCTCTGATCCTGGTAAGACCAAATGGAAACAGCTACAATATTTTCATACAGTATTACAAGATCAGGGTGACAGGGACACCACCAATGGACTTAATTTCAAAAAAATCTAATTTAGGTGCTTCCTATACAAGATGCTCCACTGAAGCTAACCGAAGCTGGGAGAGGGCAGCACTTAAGGAAACAATCTATAAGAATTCCAAATCAAGGACAAATCAAAAGGACAACAGTGCTTAAAATAGGACACTTACAGATGATGCAGTTCTGTGCCAAGTGGAAGCCACTGCAGGGTCACTGATGTAGCTCCGGCGCGTCAGCAGCTCCGATGCACTTAAGTTACTTTTGGTCCTTCGGGAGCCCAGTTCAGAGCCATTGGCAGAATCCACTGGGGCACTCGTCCGTGCTGAGTTCTGCTCAAGCGAGTTTGTTCTTGCATGGTTCCCTTCAGCTTCAGAGAGATCTACAGAGGATTTGCACATATTTGTAATACTTGAAGCTGCATTTTTCTCCACTTTGGCTTGAGAGTCATCTAGGGAATGTAAGCCCTGTCTGGTCCTCCAAGAACTTCTCACAGTGACATGTTTTGTTTCTGATGAAACCGTGTCTGAAGAGCCATGGTTCTTCCAGCTGATTGTCTCTGAGGATGCCTCGCTGTTCTTTTCCTGGAGTTCGGAAGGTTTTATCATAATGCTGCTTCTTGAGACCACTGTTTCTGCTCTACTTCTCAGAGCTGTATCTCCAATTCTGTCTGTCTCAGATAATTTCAGGGCAGTTTTGTTAGTTCCCGATGAGGGCTCGTTTGATGCAACTCTGATGTTGCTGGTGGTAACGTGCCTTTCTTTTATTGCTACATCTGCACTAGTCCTTGAGGAGGTTGGCTCAGAAGGGAAGATGGTGATACTGCTTGTCATTTTATTTGTCGTGCTTTTGGAAGCACTTTTCTGTTTTTCTGACTCTGCCTCAGAAACGGTCCCTCCCATTACTGCTTTCATGTCTTTTTCAATGATTGCAGGTTTAATGATGGCTTTTGACCTCAGAGCTTCTCTTGGGCTGAATGACCGCCTGGATTTAAATCCTCCTGTGCTGGCATCCGATGTTTTTATAGATTTGGTGGATTCTTCATCATTGACAGTATTCTTGTCATTTTCAAAAACAGATGCTCTAAAAAGCCCCCTGGAATTGGAGAACTCTTTGGAACTGGCTTTCTTTCTTGTCTCAAAGTCCAACTGGGTGGTTGCTTTTTTGTTTCTTCCTGTTTCTTCTTCTGAATTATTTTTTTCATGACTACTTTGGATGGCTTGGGAATCTGTTTTTAAGACAGTATTTATAGGATCTGTTACTGAAGTTGAAGACTGTTCTGTGTCTTCTTTATCAACACCTGTAAGAATCTGCAGAATGTCCTCTTGACTCCTTGAGCGATGTGAACGCTTTATTAATGTTGAAGGCTTTGTATTTTCAAGTAAAGTGTCTGTGAAATCTTTCTCGTGGGAGTTTATTGCTTTTTTAGCCCTCCCTTCTGAGGGTTGTCTGTGAGACCCAGCGAAGAGGTTTGTTCCTTCTGCTTTACAGCTGATGGGATCTGATGGTGATGTTTGGGAAGAGAGGTGATACCTATATGCTGAAGCGGTTCCATTGGAAGAGCTGTGATTACCCTTGGACAGGAGCATGTCCATGGAGTCAGCAGCTTCTGCCTGACCTGTTTTCAGCCTCTCAGGCACAGAATACACTAATTCCCCTTTGCTTGATTTTTCATCTCGTGCATCAGAGTTGTTTTGGCAGTTGCCCCGCAGCATCTGATAGGGCTTTTCAGCCTTGGATTTTAGGCCTGTGTCATTCAGAGGTTTAGAAGGAGCTTTCCAAGATTTCTGCTCATGTGCAGCCGGAGGATATCGACTGAGGACGGACGGCTGCTCTTTGGATCTCTTGCCCTCATTGTGTGTAGCACAGCCTTCCTTCTGAGCAGACGAAAAAGTGGAAACTAAAGATTTCTCTTCTAGTCTTTTTGTATCTGTGGCAGTAGCCTCTAGAAGGGCCGATGCACTGGATCCCTTTCCTGCTTTCCTGGTCATTAAGCTTGGGCTGGGTACTTGCTTCCCACTGTGGCTGTAGCTGTCATTGCTTAGGGAGAAATCCCTGTTCCGCACTCTTTCCCGTCGCTGCTGGGGTGAGAGTTCCCTCAGCTTGTGCTTGGTTGCTGCCAGATCGGCTGTGATACCTCTGTATTTAGGTCTGTCGTGTTTCCCCCTGCTAGAAAAGCTCATATCTTCATTTTCTACCTCTCCATTCTCCAAATCTTTCTGTTTCTTTATTTGCATTTTTATTTCTTCTAATTGACCAATCAAGAGTTTGTTTTTATTCTGTTCACTCAAGTAACTGTCTTGCAGGTCATTGGTTTTGGCTCTCATTTTTTTAAGTTCTTCTTCTAAAGATTCAAAATGTTTGATCTGTGTTTTAAGTTTCTCAATTTCCTGGGTCAGATCTTTCACTTTGTTGTCTTCCTGATTTTTATTCTTTTGGTTTTCTGATTTATTCCTCGTATCATTTTCTACATGTTTTAGGTAATCCACACTTCCCTTCCTCCTGGTTTCTTTAGAGGACAATGCTGGCGACAAGTCATCTTCAATTCTCAAATCGTTTCTGTCCATGAGATTATTTGATGACCTTTCTAGCAAGTTGGATGCATTTCTAGTTTGGTCTACCCTATTTAGTTTATTGTTTTGCTCTAGTTTCTGGGTTAGCTCCTGGATTATCTTTTCATTCTGCTTTTCTCTTTCATTAAAATGTTTTCTTTCACTGATAAAGCTCAGTGCTAAGGATTTCAGTTTTTCTAACTCACCCGTTAAGCTCTGCTCATTTTTATCTAGCCTGTCTTCAGATGCTTCCAGCTCTTTCACTTTCACTCTAAGTATTTCTAATTCCGTGGATATCTTTTTGGTCAAGTTCTTTTCTTCATTAAGGCTAAGACACAGCTGGGTACAGTCATTCTTGCTTCTGCTGAAGGCTTCCTCCAGCTTTTCCAGCTCTGCCATTCTCTTCTGGAGTCGCTCAATCTCTGCCTTCAGTTCTCGGGTGAGGCTTTCTTCCTCCTCAAGTTTTTCTTTCATTAACCGGCACAGCTCTTCTGCCTTCTTAATTTCTTCATCCTTGCCTTCAATCTTCAGCACTCTTTTCCGCAGGGCCTCAACATCTGCCAGCATGCTGGAATTGCTGCCTTCTGCCTGGATAACTTTGTCCTGGAGGTCAAGCAGCTCATCCTCTGCTTTCTGCAGATTCTTGGTTGCTTCCTCCAGTTCATCGAGGCGGCGACTAAGACTCTGTAATTTGAATCGTAGGTGGCGATTCGAGGTCTCCTTGTAACCTGTGAATTCTGCCATGTTTATGCTTATTCCTTCACGGTGAAAACCTTAAACACCTTGGGTTTTTTTCTCGTATTTCTTTGGACAGAGGTAACCTCACCCTGAAAGAAAAGAAAAACAAAAACTTGAAATGAACATAAACAACTCAGCATATAAATATCTGCAGACTATAAATCAGAATATACATATTCATATAAATAATCTTTAAAATTAAACATGTTTCTGAGTGCTAAATTAAGATCATAAGAGAAACAAAACTGTAGAAAAGAGCCATAGTCCATTTACTTGGGTGATGCAGACTAGTTCCATAAATATCCCATTGCTGATAGTGGAGGGAAGGAAGCAGTAGTGTCTTATGCTGATTTGGAGGGAAGCTGCGTGCAGTCTGCAGCGTCCGTGCACGCTCAGCACTCAGTGGTTGATACCAACCTCCCTGTGTGCAGCTGCTTGGACAGGTGAGGTTCATACACGTGTTTGACACAGGTCCCCGCAAGACATATCCATGTGGTGGGTACTGCTTTCTGACTCACGGTACAGGTCTCTGGGTGACTCTTTACAGACTCTTTATGGAGATTCGGGGGACCATAAACAAGATGTGGAAATTAGAAAATCCAAATGCTAAGAAAACTGACACAACCAGTGCAAAGGGAAGAATGAAGCAGCCATACTCTTCCTACATGCAGTAAAACACAGGAAAAATGATCTCCTCAAATAATCTATCAAGAAAATTGAAGAAGGAACAAACTGCAAGGTAACAGGAGCTGATGCTGCTGTTCCACTGCCTTCCTGGCACAGGGGCTGCCGGAAGGGCCTGTCCCACCACACGATGTTGAGGGAACGGACTCCTGCACACCCAGGGCCAAGCAATGCACCAGCTGTGCCCTCAGTGCTGCTCTTGCAGCAGCTCAGTTCAACATCGCAACGCCAAGTAGAGATGAGCATCCTTGGAGCCAGGTCTGTGTGTGCAAAGCGGGAATGGAGAGCAGCTGCTTCCCTTTGGAGCCTGAGGAGCACCGTGTGCCTGTGTGAGCACCGTGCGCAACCTCGCTGTGCAGAGACGTGGGACCCGAGAAGTTGCTTTATGCCAGTGCTGAAGGTTTGTTGCAATGGAGCCAAACACAGACTGCAATCTTCAGAGCTGCTACCATCTCCTGGGACACGTTAACAAGGAGAGCCCCGGGCCCCACTGCAGCCCCCGCCAGCACCCTGGCTTCGGCCTGCACAGCCGGAGCAGTGATAGCTGCTGCCAGCCAGCCCATCTCCTCCTGTACTTCTGCTGAAGCCCAGGTCACTTGCCAAGTATCTCTAACTGGGTCACGGACACGTACCCTTAAGACACCGCATCAGCGGAGCTTCATATTTCTCCTTCCTCTTCCTAAAGCTGTCGACACCCTCAGCTGCTGCCCGCTTGCCCACCGAGGTGACGAGCGGTTGCGAGCGCCGACTCGTCCCCTCCTCGCCGCTGCTGACAGCGAGCGGCGATTACAAGAGCAGCAGGCGCCGGCGCTGCAGGTCTCCCAGCTCGGCCTCTGCGCAATGCTCCGAGATGGCAGCACTTTTTTTTTTTTAATAGCTGCTATGTGTTCAGCAGGGAGTAGCAGCAGGGGGGACGGCTGGAAGCTGAGCGCGTCTGAATGGTTAATGGGAGGATCCCAGATGCCCTTCCGGCTCCCTGAATTAACATTGTCTTATCCTGGGCCCAGGGTCTCCTCCAGCCACACACTTGTGTGCAAGGGGCCAACACGGGTACAAGGAGGGCGAGATGACAGCAGGTCTGTGACCCGCAGCCTTGCCTGGCCCGCCTGTGTTGATGCACGAGGACTCGGCCTGCAGCATTTCTGCTGGAGCTCCCTGCAGAGGAAACACTTACGAGTTTCCTATTTCACAGTGCCAAGAAGGGAAGAGCAGGATGTGGGGAGGAGACGGCGCTGTTAAAGGAGACTGCAGGGCCCTGGCGCGAAGCCTTTGACCGAAGGTGATTCATTTCCTGCCAGGCAGAGGAGCCGGGGGTGCAAAGAGCCACCTGCGGCGCTCCCAGCGCCCCGGCCCCCGTCCGCAGGGACCGTCCCGCTGCGGGGCCGAGCCGGGTGTTCGTGCCGGCCTGCGCGGGCCAGGCAGCTGCACGGAGCGGCGCGGAAGAGCGAGCGGAGCGGGGGGGACCCTGAGGGCAGCTGCGTCGCTGGCAGGGCCGCGGACGCCGGATGTGGCGCCGGCGCCCTCGTCACTGCGGCCGCACGCTCCTGGGCCGCACTCGTTACCTCGTGCTGCTCGTGAAGGCCATGCGGGCCACGACTCCGCATTGGCGCCTTTGGCTGCAGGCAGGGAGCGGCACTCGCCTTAGCCCGCCCTGTCGGGATGTCTTTGAGAAACCACCAGAATGTCAGAAGAAAGGACGAAGCGAGAGCCACGCAGGGCCCTGAAAGCAAAACGCTGCTCCCAGGCTGCCCCGGAGCAGGGGTTAATGTTTAACTCGTGCGAGGCAGGGCTCAGGAAGGCCCCAGGCCAGCTGCTAGCAGACAGCAGCTGCAATTGGGGCTCGCTGTGAGGGTGCTGGTTCCAGGCCGTGCGACCGCGATGCCGGCCCGGGGCTGGCAGTGACACGCGGTGGCCACGCTCCTCCCGTCTGCAGCCACATAGGGGCACACGGTGCCCCTGAGCACTGTGACAGCTCCAAGTGACGGGCTCCTCGTCACGGAAAGGCACAGCGGCTCAGCATGCTTTGCACGGCAAGAGCAGCCTTACAGCCTCTTTCCTTGGAAAGCACTAGAAAGTGGGAAAATGGGAAGCTACCTCCAAAGGCTGGTGCCCAGAGAGGTCAGGGAGCCGGTATTCCTGTTATTCCTTCTTCTTAACAACCTCAAATATCCCTGAAGCATTAGTTGCCACCTAAATGGAGTTGTGTGCCTCCTCACACGTGTCTGGAGCCATGAAGAAGCCGTGGAGAAGCCATGGAGAAGCCGTGAAGAAGTGGAGGGCAGCAAGGGCTCAAACTCCACAGAGCAGCGGGGCTGCAGATAGAGGCCGTGCCCTGAGGACACACAGCGTCTGCAGGCAGAAGAAAGCACTTCCCTGGGAAGGTGACTGGGTATGGTCTGATGGAGGCTCTACCTGGAAAGAGAGGAGGAATGGGAAGAGTTTCCTGGGAAGGGACCAATTACTGATGGTGAACTACCATTTTGCCCCTTCATATCCGTACATGGTAATTCTACAAAGAGTCTGGTGTGTGTGTCGGGGGGAGCAGGGAGGTGTCAGGGTTTACACCGATCCCTCAGACTACCCTCTCACAGCTCCTGAGAGACAAGGGGGCATCACCCCAAGGGTTACTCTTCTCCAATATGGATGCGAGAGGCAGCTCAAAAGGCCAGAAGATAATCTGATTTAGGGGCTTATTCCACTGATTCAAATCTTTGGAAGGGAAGCTAAAATTCAGCTCAGCAAGTAGTGAGAGAATGACAGATCCCTTGGCAGGAGAATGCCAGCTTGAACAGCAGAAGACACTCGCCCAAGGCCAAAGGGATCTTCTAAAGACATTGCTTTCCTAATAAACCCTTTTGGATCTCTAGCATCAAGGTCCCCTCTAGGCAGACCACAGGTACAGAGACCACTGCTCCAGGACCAGCAGGACCCTTAAAGTCTGCATCTAGTTTGCTGACGGGCTTTGTGTGGCTCACTAGATCACAGCTTAACTGCAGAGCCCTTCTACACAAGGCACAAATAGCTCGAGCATTGCAGAAGCTGCCTGGGAATCCCCTCCCCAAGCTCCGTGGAGCTCCACAAGAACAGGACTTCCTTCGTATTCCAACAGCCCAGCCAAGTGTCTCACACACGCGCACGCGCTCCACCAGCCCAGGGCCGCTGCTCCTTCTCCATCTGGCCCAACCTTTCCTGTAGAAATGACTCACAACAAACTATTTCAGACGATTCCTCCAAAACACAAAGCAGTGTGAGAACTGCTTCAAAGCCAAAGGCCCCTTGTCATCTTTTGCTCATACACCACGAGCCATTTAAGCAGGAATACGGTGAACAGCTATTCTTCCAGACATATAAACCCTAAGATAATCAACTTTGTCCTTCAAAGAGGAAAAAGTTGGAATTCCTTGGCTCTAACTCAGACCATTGTGAGGTTTATATATTGAAGTCTGATTTGGTCATATTCTGCAGACAATGGTAAATTCCAAGGAGACTAATTTCATCATCAGAGCAGGATCTACATTATTTCAGGGAATATGCCCTCCCCCTCTCCATGTCGCCATGGAAAGGAAATAAATTGCCCAGGCTTAGATAGCTAAAGTGATGGGAAAGGAATTCTAAATAAAGATTCATTTCTGGATTTAAGAAGACTCCTGATTCATAAAGGAACTCAGTGCAGAATTGAATAGTTGGAAGTAGCCAAACTTGGGATATACCTCTTGAATGAGATGAGCATCCTCTGAAGCCATAAATTTGCAGAACTTCAGATGAAGAAAACCTGTCTCAGTCGCCCATATCTCATACATCTTTATGAGAGATCTCCTAGTGCTTTCTCCAGTCTACTCTTAACGGTCTCCAACAACGAAGCTTGCATGCTGGCTTTGGATCTATCGCTCATCCTCACAACCCCAATGTCAGTAAGAGATTTCAAAATAATTTCTACTCCACACTATTGCTTTTTAATTTATTTATGATTTTTAAATAGATTTTAGTGCTGAGGAGTCTCTAAGAAAAGGAATTCTGTTCTAATCTCGTAAAAAATACAGGCCAGAGACCATTGCTTACATACACGCAAGACCCAACAGTAAAGCACTGTTGTCCAGTGGACAGTATAGCAAGAGCAGCTTTCCCAAAGCTACTTGAAGAGTAACATGTCACAAGATATATTGAATTATAGCGTTCAAAATCTGGGGGCAGAAGGAAGGCAGGGCACTGATGTGAGCAAGAAACTACTGGGATTTATCAAACTGCCTAACTCAAATCAACTGCAAATGAATTTCAGTGAGAATCACAACATGGAAATCTCATTCACTGTTCAAGTATTTTCATAAATCTGATTCTCCACCTGATTTGGTGTGATGACAACCCAAATATGGGTAATATGCAAAGGATGTGGAGACACCCAAAGGATGTGGCCCTGAATACTTGCAAATTAAAAATAACTCAGATGTAATTCACCTTATTCTATTTTAAGTTTGTGAATGAACACTCATCTTGGAGTAAGCAGCTCCTTCACTGAATAAGACGATTTTCACATTTACAGCCTAAAAACTTCACTTTTTTTTCTTTTTTTTCTTAAGAAGTTGCTTAATTTGAATGTCTTAAAGGATTCAGCCATAATAGAGCCATGAAATTCTTTCAGCAATCTGGAAGATGAGCAATATATAAATATGTGATGGTGAACGACTTCCTAGCAGCACTCCTCAGGGGCTGACGCTGGGACTGGTAATGTCTAATGTCTTTATTAATAACTTACGTGATGGGATGGAGTGGGCTGTCAGCAGGTTTGTGGCTGATGTGAAATTGGGAGGGAGGGTGGCGGATAAGCTGGAGAGCCAGGCTGCTTTTCCAAGGAAGGCTGGCAGGCCAAGGAAGGGGTGGACAGGACTGCCAACAGAAAGCCGTGCTAAGTCTTGTTCCAGGCTGGAATCCAGCGAGGCACCAGGACAGGCTGGGGCTAGCGGGCTAGAAAGCAGCTTCGCAGAAAAGGATCTGGGGAGAACAAGCTGAACGCGGCGTGGCCTTGCGGTGACGAAGGGCTGCACTAGCACCAACGCAGCCAACGTGTCAAGGATGGCTCTGCCCGGCAGCTGGGAGGGCACATCTGGAGCGCGTTATCCAATGTGGGTTCCCACGGGACAAGAAGGGACGCGGATGGATAGGGGCGAGTCTTGCAGAGGCCACCGAAAGGGTCATGGGCTGGAGCACAGGAGGTACTAGGAGAGGGTGAGGGAACTGGATTTGTTTGGCCTGGAGAAGAGGGGATAAAGAGCAGAACTTATTGCAGTCCACAATTACCTAATGGGAGGGTGTAGAGGAGATAACCAGGCTCTTATCAGAGGTGTGTAGTGAAAGGACAAGATACAAGCTGCAATGAGGAAAAAAAAAATCCAGTTAGATTTGTTTTCATCAGGAAAGTGCTCAAACACTGACACAGGGGCCTGGACAGGCTGTGGGATCCACATCCTTGGAGATATTCAGAGCTCCAGCAGAAGAAGGCCCTGAAACCTCCCCACTTCCTCCTCAGCTGAGATGATTAACTGCAAGATGATTTATTGCTCAATATATTTATCTTAATAAAGGAGAACAGGGAGACATTAACAGGAACAGCCTTTACAAACATAAATGGAAAGAAAGGCTCCACAAGACCCCTTCAAGCAGAAGGCCCTTTAACCTCTTGACATACCCAGAAATAATTCCAGTGCTTAGAAATCACATCTAACTGAATCTGACCATATCACTATTATAAATAAAATTTACATTTCTAAGATGGAATCAGCCGATATAAAATGCTAGCTTTAGCTGTAGCGAGTGTTTTAAGTTGGTCCAGCTTTGAGTGAAGACTTGCATCAAAGACCTCCAGGGGCCCTTCCAACCTAAATCACTCTATGACTATCCATGACCATTATTTTTAGCCTGTCACTGATACCAAAATTTCAGCAGGGCTGATGCAGAATTCAAACATCAGGACTGTTATTAATGTCAATCAGCATCCTTGAGGAATGGTTAAACAAGTTTTGTTATATCAATTCCTTAATTTTTTGCTCAGCTGGTAAATATGCTGAAGAAACTGACACTCGGACTTCAGTTTTATTTATTTTTCCATGTAGCAAGAGAACAGTTCCTAACCTTGCACTATTTATTTCTGGCAATAACCAGAAAGACGAAAGATATTTCACAAATAGTAAAAAATAGAGGCAGTGGCAAAAATAATATGGATGATTCAGTTAAACATAACTGTCCAAAACACTGATAACATGAGAAAAAGCCTCTCAAAGGGTATTCATCTGACTTCCTAAGGTGACACTGCTTTAATCTGGAGGAAGGGAATTAACTCCTGAAGTGCCTGATTCTGTCCATTGACATTAAAGGGAATATAAACCCTAGCTCAGACACAGGCACCAGGATGGCAGTCATCTATCCTTGGATAGATATGTCCTTATGCATAAGAGCCAGAAGGTGAAAGTTTGGGAAAAGCAGAGGAACCTTTTGGGAAAGTTCGAGAAATCCATCAGAAGAATAATATTTTTTGCCTTTAAAATCAGAAGAAATCATTGAACTGTCCAGTATTTTCACCGGAACAAGACAAGCTTGCATTGACCTAAGAGGCACAACAACATCCACTTAGATTTGTATTCCTGAAAACATGCTCTGCTGAGGAGGCATGTAGAAAGCCTCGGGAATCTTAAACTCTTTGAATTATTCAAAGCAGATATCAAGAGAAAATGAGGCTGTGGTGAGTAAACATCTACAGAGAGAGAAGACTTTTGGCTGATCTAAAAAGAAAGTCTTTATTATGGCACATTTAGCCAAACCATAACTTCACTACAGAAAGCTGACATAGAATTTTATCTAATTAAAAAGTAACTTAACAAGTGAACCATAGTGAATTCACCAGGATTTACTACACAACTCATTCTGATTCTACTTTTTTTTCCCCATAGATTTCTCATTGGGTTTTCTGTTTTTAGGAAGTGCCTGCATTGCTTAACTTAATTTCTAGTTACAATTACCATTTTTTCCCTGCTTTCTCCTCCTCTCTGTAGCACCTTTGCAGAGAAGGACCTGGTGGACAACAAGTTGCCGATGATCCACCGATGTGGCCTTGTGACAAAGAAGGCCAATGGTGTCCTGGCCAGCAGGGAAGTGTCACCAGCAGGTTCAGGGAGGTGAGGTCTGTGCTCTCCTCAGGCCTGGTGAGGCCACACCTGGAGTTCTGTGTTCACTTCTGCGTTCTCCAGTACAAGAATCCCAGAATGGTTAGGGTTGGAAAGGACCTCAAGAGATCATCTAGCAGGGACACCCAGAGCAGGGGCACAGGGTGACATCCAGGTGGGTTGGAGATCTCCAGAGAAGGAGCCTCCACAGCCTCTCTGGGCAGCCTGTGCCAGGGCCCTGTCACCCTCACAGGAAAGAAGTTCTTCCTTACATGGAGATGGAGCTGCCTGGGGTTCAACTTACACCCGTTATCTTTTGTCCTTTTGGACAGAGATCAGCAAAGGGCCATTAAGATGATTAAGGGAGTGGAGCATCTCGAATGTGAGGAAAGGCTGCAAGAGCTGCGACAGTTTAGTGTGGAGAAGACTTACAGGGGATCTTATGAATGTGTGTAAATATCTGGAGAAGGGTGTAAAGAAGGCAGGTGATGGTCTCTGCAGTGGTGCTCAGTAACAAGACAAGAGGCAACAGGAACAAACACAGCAAGTTCCATCTGAACTGAAGCAAAAGGCTGTTTACTGTGAGGATGACCGAGCACGAGGACAAGTTGCCCTGAATGGCTGTGGCGCTTCAGCCTCAACCACTCTGTGATTCCTGTGTACCTACAGAGTTTTTGGCCATGGAATTATTTTAAACATTTGTGAAACTTTAGTATTTGGGATACTTACTGCAGTATTTTCATAAGTCCTAATTACCATTTACTTTAAAAATATATATATACTATTTTTTCCCATCATTATTTACAGTTTCATGAAAACACCTTTTTAGCAGCAGGACAGTGACGACCACAGCCGCTTCCACTGCGACTATACTGCACAACCTGTGCAAAACAAATTCAGTCGGTTCACAGCTGCGTGCACAGCGAGCAAAACTTTTAGCTAGAAATACCTGAGCTACATGAAACACTGTGAATAGGGAAATAACCATATTCCAATTCAGGAAGTGAAATGAAACTGCTGCCACTTGAGGCCTGTACAGTAACTGCCAGGAGGCCTTCAAGGGATGAAACTCCCTTTCCAAATGCATAAAAGCATCTTATCGTGTACTTTGCTTTGATTTGGCTGTTGGTACCAGAGTACCCTGAGCACCAGCTCCTCTTGACTTTAGGTCTTTCCCAGTATGCTCATGCACGAGTAACTATAGGTTCCCTCTCCACACAGTTCTGTTACGCCAAGATAAAAATACTGCCAGCTCTCATGCATTTCCGTGCAGTGCTATAGGACTTTATCTCTCAAAAACACATTTTGCAATTAATCATTTATCTTTTTGCTTATGTCTTTAAATTGATCATGTAACATCCCTCACTGTTGCTGTGGAAGCCCCAGCCTTCAGCGATGGCCCTGCTTGTCTTCTATGGTACCCATCACCAGAAGGGTAAGGACACGTCCATACATCAAGTTTCGGGCTTATCAAGACCTCAAAAGGAGTGGGAATTATTAAAGCCTTGAACTATAGCACATTTCATTTCATTTCATTTCATTTCATTTCATTTCATTTCTTCTTTTAGTTTTGAGGCTGTACCCAGGGAGTTCCAGGGGTCTCAGAGAGCAGCACTCATTATAGACTACAGAAAGTCAGTAATTTCCAGAACATGTACAACCACAGGTCGCCTTTTCGTAGTTCATGGGGTCCTCTGCATGTCAGATCCAAACAGAGGATGAGTTCTGCATTCTTCAGTTGACACGTGGTTCCATCGCACAGGGAAAATGGAGCTTTTTTTTTTTTTTTTGAGCATGTCCGTACCCTCGTGGATAGGGCATACACTTGGAATTCCTTCCTCCTCCTCCCCCAGATGCTGGGCTGAGCTTAGACCCTCCCTGCTCTATTTTCTGCTTAGCTATTGCTCAGAATACCCGTGGGAACCATATTCTTGCACTGAGTACAATGCTGGGAGTGTTTGAGCACACCTGGGGAATGGGAGCCCCAGGCAATATAGGACTCCAGACTGTGTATTCAAATTGCATGAGAAGTCCAACAGTCAGTTCAAACATGAGGATGGCCCTGGAGACAGAGCAGCAAAATTTGGGGCAGCAAGAGCATTTCTGCCAGCAACTCAGATACCTCAGCAGTACAGAGGGAAACTGCTCAGACTAGAGTGTGTTCTGCTCTGCCATGTGCGTGCAAACATCTGCACAGTTTAGGGCAGGTCTTCTGGTGCTGCACACGTATGGAATTGAATATGACATGTTCACACTCTAACCCAGTAGCGTTCATGATTTGGGCCTATATTTGGGCTCAACGTGATGAGAGCATCAGTGAGCTTTTTCTTCCCTGCCCCAGGGCGGAATGGAACGGGAGGAGTCCAACATGTCATTTTTCATTTGCAAAGCAAAATATCTCTGCCTTTTTTTTTTTTTCTTCTACAGGGGAAGGACACAGGTGTCACGAGTTGCAGTACATGGAAGATACTGCAGGGAATTATAGAGAAATGCAATTTAACAAAAACTTTCCTTCCTTCTGCCTTTTACGAACTCCTCGCGGCACCGTATTCTTGATCGACACAGTGATACATAGTTGTGGGAACAGGGCAAAAAATACTCCATCAAAATGGTATAAAAATATTCAGACTAAATATGAGTCTGTCAGAGTCTAAGAGCAGAATGTGTCATCAGTTCAGCACGCAGGCACCTAACAGCCCTTCCGGGAGATCTGAAGGGGAGGCAGATGATTTATTTACTTACACAGGGTAGGGAAAGGGACACTCTGGCCCCACTAAACAGAGAAGAAAAACACCAAGCGACTTTTAGGGATGTCTGTATTTTTAGGAACTAACTGTCTCAAAAATGTCTGCATCTGGTGGGAGAGGAAATTCTCAAAGTCAGAACAAGCTAAACAATCTGGAAATGGTTTGAATATTGACTAATAGAGCACTAGTCTAGAGACATGTGAAATAAGGAGACAGGAGCCAAAAATAACCACAGTGACCACAGCATTCAAGGAGACTGAAACAAAGACAGCAAATAGAGTCTAGGGCAAGTGGGGGAGACTGCAGCAGGCTCTGCGGATGCAGGGGAGGCGCTGGGACGTCCCCGAGTCACGGCGACACCGCAGAAACGTCGGTCACCCCTGAATACCAAGGGCCGCTCTGCTCGCAGCGTTGGAAAGGGGATCATAGAATCATAGAATCACAGAATGCTCAAGGTTGGAAGGGACCTCTCGAGGTCATCTAGTCCAATCCCCTGCACACGCAGGGTCACCTAGAGCACGTGGCACAGGGCTGCGTCCAAGCGGGTTTGAAGATCTCCAGAGAAGGAGACTCCACAACCTCTCTGGGCAGCCTGTTCCAGTGCTCTGGCACCCTCACTGTAAAGAAATGTTTTCCTTAAGTTCCTGTGGAACTTTTGATGCTTCAGTTTGTGGCCATTACCTCTACTTCTGTCGGTGGCCACCAGTGAAAAGAGACCAGCACCATCCTCTTCACTCCCTCCCTTGTGCTGCAAAGTCTCCAATGGGCAGAGGGGGAACCGGCAGCGCCGAGCTGAAAGCAGGAGAGCGAAAAAGCCACCCTCACTAACCCACATTGAGTGGCTCCTTTGAGCTGTGCTGAGCTCCGTACAGGATTCGTCTTCGCTGCGCGCAGCAGAGCCGGTGTCTCCGACCACAGAGCTGCTGCGAGACACTCGCGTTCCTAAACAAACCATTTCTGATCATTCCCTGCGCCACGGGCTCTAGATGTCCCTGCTGGAGCAGAGGGGTTGGACTAGATGATCTCTGGAGGTCCCTTCCAACCTCAACCATTCTGGGACTTGGCCATTACGTGACAGGCGCTAGCTTTTCCATCAGCAAATGATGAATGTACTGATGCACAGGCACCAAAAAGAGCTCTGCAGCTGGCAGGGTCACTGCAGCAAGGAGAAAACTGGATGATAGAGCATAACATTCTTGCTCAAAAATAGATCAATTCTCTTCAAAGCCTTTCAGCATGCCGGTCCCATCTGCTGGCCATCAAAAAATGCCTTGCACACACAGCAGTCAACATGTTATTACTTTTGAGAAGCTCTGAATTTGCTTTATGTTTGGATTTAACAATTTTACTTTTTTATTTTTGTGCACTGTTGGCAAGCAGAAGAGTCGGTGGGACACCCTTGGACCTTAGCACATCACAGGCCTCAAGAACTACCCTTCTGCTTTCTTCATGCCGTTTCAAATAAAATGCTCCAAACTTTTGGAGCCTGAAGCTGGGGATGATCTATTTCTTCTTTGTCTTAATGCCCCTTGCTGCTACTTGCACTGTCCTAAGAAACCCCATTTGCTTTCACTTGATTTCATTGGATTTCTTGTTCTCATTCCCATAACACCTGTGTGTGTGACTACCACAAAAAGCCAAAGGACTAAAAAACCTTAGGACAGGTTCAGATATTAACTCAACTTTCCCACCATGAGGCTAACCTTTCTTTTGCTTTCTACCTCCTACTTGATTGTCATCAGATTCCAAAACACAAGGACTGATGGGCATCAGCTGGAATGACTGGGGGAGGCTCAGAGCAAGCAGGGAAAACAGGGAACTCACTGCCTGAAGACAATTACGGAGGCCAAAAATGTCTATAGATCCAGAAAGGGATTAGAAGAATTCATGGAAGAAAAATTCATGAAAGACTCTTAAATGTAAAAGCCCAGAAAATCCTGTGACTCAGGAAGTCCCTGGAAACACAGGAAAAAAACCCTTACTGTATATGAGCCCTGTTCTCCCGCTCCTCCGCAGAGGTGGGTTTTGGCTGCTGCTGCAGTTAGGACACGAGTTGCCTGCCTCCCTGTTCTGATTTACAGCAACTTCTCCCCAGTTCCTTCCCGCCCCAGCCCCTGCCTTTCTAGCATTCAAGTTTGCCTCTATTTCTCAATCTTCCCTTTTCCCCAGACATTCAGCCCACGGTAGAGTCTGCTCTGCTTTCAAACCCATCTTCCACATCAGCACCCTCTCAAACTTGCCTCCTACGCTTTCTCTTCTAACCCCTCGTCTGGTCACCACACATCTTATTCTTCAAGCACAGCTCTATTTTCTCCACCCTCTTCTGTCATGTTTGTGCTGTCGGATGGGGCAATAATATCCAGATCTTACTGGCACTTTCAATCCTTTTTTGTTTTCCTTATGGCTATCTCACATCTGTCTCTAGTTGGGCTCATTCTATTCTGCACTTTGCTTCTCTTCACATACACGTTGTTAAGCAGGGGAACTCCCTGCCATAGGGCATTGTGGAAGCTAATAGTCCACACGGGTTCAAAAAGCAAATTCATGGAAGAAATATCCACCAAGGGGCATCCACACGAGGACCCACTCCTAGCTCAGCACTGGGGGCTGCATCATTAGACACTCGCCCCATTCTTGAAGTCCTTCCTAGTAATCTGTTTTTAGCCATTTCTGGAGACAGGATACAGCTTAGGCAAACTTTTGGTCTGATTTAACACTGCTCTTCTTATTGCCTTGTATTCTCACCTTGTCCCTGTCCAGGTCACAAAGGCTCATACCCGCCCATGCAGGATGCACCCAAAAGCACAAAGCCAGGCACTTATTGCCCAGCAGCATCTACAGCACTCAGAAAAGCAACCCTGATACCAACCCCATAATAACGTCAGCTAAAAGTGCTCACAACCCCCTCTAAATCAATTTGATCATGACATATATGGGTGATCTATATGGGTGTGCGAGAGCCTTACGGACATAACAACGTCCCCCGGCAGATGAGTTCCGGAGCGCCGAGGGTTTCTGTGCAGCCCCTCTGACAGGGGGTTTCCTCTGTGCTCCTGCAGGAGTGCTGGGAGGACATCCACGTCCACCTCTCCTTGAATTGCCGTTGGCTTTCCTGCCCAAAAGGCTGGCGCTGCCATTCGGAAACCTCCAGATCCCTGCACACCCTGCAAAAGCCAGGGATCATTCCCAAGGCCATCCCAAAAGAGGAGCTCATGGAGCCACTACCACAGGAAACCGGTTACTTCTATGGCTTTCTTTCCAGAAGCACTCAATGAATTACATTTTTAAGTGGTAAAAAGAGAACATTTTAGCTCCTAGCTTTCTAATGCATTTCCCTAGAAGGAGTTTTCTCTAGGACTAGCGAAGGATGCTGTGGAAGAAGACAGCAGCTCTGCTCCCCAGCCTGCAGCACAGGCTCCCAGGCCGCCCGCTGCTCCCACACGCACGGGAGCAGCTCTGGAAGTCGCAGTGTGATGCTTTATTCCGAAATTTCAGGTGATTTATTCAGAAAAGGCTGCACGGCAGCACACTGCCCCCAAGCCATCGTAAGGGGCATCCCCAGTGCCCTTTGCTGCCTTTGTGGTGCAATGTTTGCAAAGTCAGCCCTACGGTCTGTTGGCAACAGTCTTTTTGGATGTCCTGCTGAAATAAAGCAACGTTTAAAAAAATCTGTTGCTGCAGCAATGGCTCCCTGGTCCTCAGATCATACAACAATGTTCTAGAAGGAAACTGGCACTTTCCAGTTTTTTGAGTAAGTCGAACCATGGAGGCATCATTTCACACTGGTCAAAGACCTCCTTGAGTTCCTCTTCTTCCACTGCTCATTTTATTTGCTTGAGGCCCATGCTCTGATAAAATACGAGTTTCCCACAAACACAGAGACCTTGGATTTAGCACATTTGGCACTTTCCTAGAAGTTGGGCACATTCCTAAAATCACTTGAATATACTCCGATACTCAGGGCCATCGAGAGAGCAACTGACTGTGAAGAGCTACAGATGGAACCTCCAAGTGTAAGCGAAGAAGTGACAGGTGAAATTCAGTGCAGAGTGGCACAGAATTATGCACATGGAGAAAAAAATCCTGGCTTTACATGCAAAATAACTAAGCTTAGAGCAGTCACACAGGAAGGTCTTGGGTCTATTGTAAGCAGAGGCATGAAAACACCAGCCCATTGCACCACAGTAGTCAGAATTCAAATCTATTACTCTAAATTACTAGGAAAGAAGTGTAGCACCAAGAAGAAAATATAAATATGCCACCATACAAATCCATGGTGTGGCAGCATCTCA
Source organism: Tinamus guttatus (assembly GCF_059628265.1). NCBI lineage: Eukaryota > Metazoa > Chordata > Aves > Tinamiformes > Tinamidae > Tinamus > Tinamus guttatus. Next base: position 3,766,043 of record NW_028288931.1, read on the forward strand.
CATTTTGTTTGCAGTCCTGATCCTATTTCAGCCTATGTGACCAGCTAGAAAAGAGGCATGAAGGGTGATCAAATGTGAGGCTCCTGCAGTAAAACCAATGACAGATTAGATTTTATTTTAGCCTGGAAAAGAAGACTCAAGGGAAGTATGACTGACATCTGTAAATTGCATGGGGAGGTGGTGGTGCTTGTGACACGCCACTAAATTGCTGATCTCTGCCACCATTTGCTGGGGATGCTAAAAGTTTACAGGGGTTTGGGGCACGCTAATAAAGTGATTCAGGAGACCTCTCTGAGGGTTAGATCCACAGAAACCACAAAACTCTGCAATGAGTAAATAAAAAAAGGAATAAAAATGAATAATGAATAAAAAAATCCTTCGGTAAGAGTCTCCAGCTTATAACCAAAGAAAAAGAAGAAAAAACTGCCCTGCTAGATTTGCATCAGATATTGGAGGAAAAAAAAAGACTTAAGGCAGACATGGAAACCAAGGATAATAACTCGTGACTGACGGGCCAGTACCTCCGGTGGGTGAGACGGAGCTGTGCTTTGCTTTGTGACTTCTCCCGGGTGAAAAGCTCCTGTGCCCCATTGCTCCGTTCAACAGCAAGAGGGAGGAACAGGCTCCTCCGCGGCCGCTGCTTTCGGCACGTTCCTGCAGGCAGAAGGACAAGGGGAACGAAACCCGGCAGCCAGGGCTGCTCCTCGACAGGGAGAATCCTCTAATCCTGCACACGGTGACACAGGCGACCTGCTCCGCTCCTCCAGGGAAAGCCTGGTGTTTAAAATCCCGGGAGGATCGTGCAGAGCACGCGGGCCGAGGCTGGACACAGGCAGCTCGGCACTGGCTTCCTTAATGTGCAGTAAGGTGGAGGCCCTCGGAGGAGGGAGGAGCACATACCTGCACAGAGGGAATGTTCTGGCCTCGCGTCACAACCGAGAGCAGAGCTGTCAACAGGTTATTTAACAAGCTAATTGGCACCTTTGATTTTTTTTTTTTTAAGAGGATAGTTCAGCGCCAGTCTGGATGAAAAAGATTCTGCTTATCTACAAAAGCAACATATAATCCTTCTAACTAGCCCAAATTCTCATAAAAGAGACTATCCCCCTCTATGAGGGATTTCATCTCTTAGAACCATGCTGTATTTGGCTGACTCTGAAGTAGGGGGAGAATATATGAAGCATTAGAAGAGTAATCTTTCCTCTCTAATGCTTTCCTAACACCATCCCACCATCAGGTCTGTTCAGCAGTTTCATTAACAACATGAATGATGGAACAGAGTGGAAACTGAGACAACGTACAGACTGCACCAAGCTGAGAGGGATGGCAAGCACAGAACACAGAATAATCTGTAACACAAACGAGGAGCTAAAAATCCAAACCAAAATCTGTCATGGGTCAAATCCTGCACTACGGGAAAATGAAGCTCCCAAAAAGAGAACAAGTAGAGAGGTAAGAGCAGACTATGACTGACCTGCAATGTCATCCTTCTGTGAACAAGGCAAGTCATGCTCTGGGATGCATTAACCCTAGAACCCTACCCAAGGCAGGCAAGGTAATTTCTTTTGCTTGTCTCAACACTATGGGAGCTGAGACACAGTGCTGCATGCAGGGCTGTCCCCTGGCCTGAGCTCCATTGCCACACTAGGAGATGCAGTTCCATCATGTTCAGAAGGCAGTGGAGAAAGGAGTTAGCAGCCAGCTGCAAGCTGCACTGAGGATGCAACCATAGCACTCGTGCCAGGTCCAGCTGCAGAGCTCTGCTCAACATATGCAGCCAGTCTAAGAGTCCAGACACTCTCCAGAGATTAAAAAAAGAAAAACACAGCAGTGGGCATCCCTGCCAGATAACTGTTCATCTCCTCCCTGGCTGGCGCCTAAGGCCATTGGGATGAATGGCTCATTGAAGAATTTTGGTCATGGAGACCCTGAGATGGCAGAGTTCAGGGTCATGTCAGGAAAGAGCAGGGCAAAAGGCAAGACTGGTTTGTGGCTGTTGCTTCTTGTCCTGTTGCTGGTCACCACTGAAAAAAGCCTGGCCCCAATGCGTTTAATGTGTTATGAATGTGTCCAAATACCCAAGGGGAGGCTGAAGAGAGGATGGGACCACCTTCTTCTTGGTGCCCACCAACAGGACACGGGACACAAACTGAAACACAGGCAGTTCTACCTGACCAGAAGGAAAAACCTGCTTACTGTGAGGGTGCTTGAGCACTGGGACAAGCTGCCCAGAGAGGCCATGGAACCTCCATCCTTGGAGATACTCAACAGCCACACGGACCTAGTCCTGGGCGCTCTCTAGGTGACCCTGCATGGGCAGGGGAGCTGCTCTAGATGATCTCTGAAGGTCCCTTCCAACCTCAGCTGGTCTGTGATCTTCTGAAAAAGGACGTCCCTCTTTCCACCCATGCACTAACAAATCAGTTCTGCACAAACCTGTAAGGCACCACAGAGACCTTTTGACTAATGTCCTGACAGAACAAGGAAATAAAGAGAAACTAAGAACAATTTTTAATCACTTTACATTTAAAGGAATGTTTAATTTTTTTCATTAATCTTTACCAGTAAAGCCTTAGTTCACATACTCAGTTGGCATCTAGGACTAACTGCTGTGTTAAAAATTCAGGAGCCCTACATGTTTGCACACACTGAGACGTTGAGATAATGGTATTTCCTTAAGTAACTCAGTAACTCCTCCTATAACATTCCCAGAACTGCATACAACTAAAAACCAGAATCATTTTTAAAGAATGCAAGATGGCAAATCTAATATTTAAACTCCAAAATTCAGCAAATTCTTTTAAGGGAAAAAGCATAAACCCAATTTTAAATGCTGCTTTGCAGGCCAACCCTTAAAAATCACCATCATTTTTATCCACTCACTGAACAGATCATCCCCACTGCTTGAAAGAAACATGACCATCAGGGTTCCAAAACAAGTAAAAATGACACCCCGAGTCCCTGGGAAGTTATAGTTGGTGGAAGGACTCCTCGTCAGTGTAGGCACCGCTTCCATAGGCCTGTCTGCAATAAACTGCCCTTGGTGGCGGGTGAAACACGGCCTCCCCAGCTGGCAATTCAGCGCTTAGGCCACGTTTGGAGCGTACAGGAGCTGGCACTGTTTTGGGACACTCCACAGGACGCTTGGGCAGCAGTGCTGCCTCCCGATGCTCTGTGGGAACGGCCGGCAGCGCATCCCGACCAGGGGCAGCAGGAACGCACGAGGCTGAACCGAGGGCCCGGTTAGCAGCGACGCAAACGGGTGCAAGGGCCTCCTGAAGCAACAAGGGGAGATCAATCAGATGATGCCAGTGATGCCCTCAGAGCAAAGCCAGGCTTAGGCTTGGCCTAGATGGTAAACTCTGGAGGTAGGGGCTGGATCTTCACATGAGCCACGATGCGCTGGAAGCAGCAGAACTGCCCAAGCTCCGAGCCTGGCTGTGCAGAAGCTTCTGGGCGAGTAGTTGTGAGCAAGGGAAGACCTTAGCTCAGGCAGCCGAGGAAGCCCAGAGGTTAACGCTGCTGCTGCTAAGAGATTAGCAGGAAGCAGTCAGCCTTTTGAAACTCCCCTGGCACGAAGCTCTGCTTAGTTTAGGTTACAACACCGCGCCGCAGGGTTCCTCCGCACTGACGACAACACTCAGCTGCTGCAGACCCCGCGCGAACGTCTCGCCGAAGCGAGGGGCGCTCGGCGGCCTCGCACGTCCGCATCATCCGCACGCTCCGCTCTAAAGCGGGACCCCACACGCTGCCGGCTCCACCGGGAGCCCGTCCACGGCGCGAAGCGTCTTCCAGAGGCGCTTCCTGGGTGTTCCGCAAGAACAAGCACGGCCGGCTCGCGCCGGGAGCGCGCCAAGCCCCGCGCCGCTCCGGCGGGGAGGCCGCGTCGGGATCTAACGCGGCAGCGGGCGGGCAAGACTCGGCACGACCAGCGCACCGGGAAGCGCTGCCTTGGAGCCGGGCAGGAACGGCGGGCGCCGCCCGCCCGCGCAGGCCCTGACGCACGGGCCGGCCATGCAGAGCTGCCCGCGCGCTTCCTCCCTCGAGCCACCCGGGCCAGCAGCCCTAGAGAGGCACTTTCACAACTGCTCGCGCAGGTAAACGACGGCCGGTTCCTAAGACACCGGGAATAATCCTTGACTCCTTCACCGTCACCCAGCACGAGCCCTCGGGAACTCCACTCTCCGGCGGAATCGCACCATTGTGATCTTGGACTTCCTTGTGACAACAGGGTTTTATTCCCTTTCCCCCTGAGCTCCCACCCTACCGCTTTGGAGTATCTTTTTTTGTAGTTGTTCGCTGGCAAGTGTGAAGTCAAATGAAAGGCGGTATTCAGGAGCTTATGTCACTCTTTAAATGTGATACACGCAATGAAGATGGCTAGATATATTGGGAGACTTTAACACAAGTCTTTTGTGTTCAGTTGATTGCTGAAAACACCCTCTGGTAACATAAAAAAAAAGTAAATAATCGCTAGAAACAGTCTGGATCCTTTAAAGAACACACCACCTTTACGACAGTGGTCTTGTAGCTGTTATCACTTGCACACATTTACCTTAAAATTAATTTCCCCCTGAAATTCATCCCGAATACAAGACTGTGCTTTAGATTTTTTTCCAGTTTTTAGCACTTGAAAGACTATGTGGTTCTTTTAGCTATGAGCATAGCACTGAATTCAAAGACCAAGATGCTGCCTGCCCCACACCACAGATCCTAAAAGAAAACTTCGGAGAGATGCAGAATCAGTAGAGAATCTATCAGTATTTTCCCCATGGCCATACAAAACAGCAGCTCTGCTGGGGGGCTAATGCTCCCTAAAGTGTTAAAAGATAATGTAGGTGCCTGGTGGTCTCTGCCACTCCATGGAAGAGGTGCCTATCGCAGAGAATATCCAGAAATGGAAAAGAAAATTTGGGCATCCTGCAAAACTGCTATAGGGCAGATGGCCCATGCGCTCTCCTGTTGCCCTCCATGCCCAACAATGAATCCAAGACAAGCTGTTGGGATCACCCATGAATTTCCCAACAAAACGTTCTCACCTCCAGGCTGAGCTTCTGGAAAGCACGATGAGCGTTTTGTTCACGGCACATGCGGCACTGCACCAAAAGCTGGGCAAGCTGCCAGCAAACGTGACGGGGTCCTGCCGCACTGGAAGGAGCACATCAAACACGGCCGTTGTGCTGCAGATCTCCTCACCCGGGACCGAGACCCACCAGGGAGCAGGTTCAACACAGCCCACGACTTAGGAGGTCCAAGGTCTGGCAACTGGATTAGGGAGTTGGCAGCTGGCGTTGGGAATGTTCTTTACGTACAAGGGTTTGTGGCATCTGACCCCTCCTTCCAGAAGGGGACCCGTTTATTTCACATTAGCATTGGAAAAATGCTTCCTTTGACTAGATGGGCACTGACCTTGCAAAAAAAACCACCATAGCTTCCTGGAAGATCTTAGAGTTTGGCTGCCTCCTTCACTATGTAGCTAAGAAGCTGCTTGGAGTCAGAGGTGTAGGCCAGGGTTTCTAGGAGGAAGGCACCTCTCCCACAGCCCACAGAACAACCACCAACTTCAAAGCTTCCCCTGTTCCTCCTCAGAGTCTCTTTTCCATAGGGCCAAAGCTGAAAGGGTTAAAGATGCCCAATCAACTCATGACTGACCAGAAAAAAAAAAAAAAAAAAAAAAACTTGTTCCAAATTCTCAGTTTCACTCTGATTAAAAAAAAAAAAAAAGCAATCTTGAAATACCTAATTAACAAGAAAGAGTTCTACAGCGGTACAGGCTCCATATGCTTTTAAAGTCCACTGGCATCGGATGGACAACAGATAATGGGTCCTCTCTGGACAGAAAATGGAAAAAAAAAAACCCAGGGCTCTTGAAGTTCTGCACATTTCTGTGAGCATTACATGAGATGAGGAATTTCACACACAGAATCCCAGAAAGGCTGAGCTTGGAAGGGACCTCTAGAGATCATCTAGTCCAACCCCCCTGCTCAAGCAGGGACAGCTAGAGCACGTCTACAGGTTTGATGGCAAGCATCAATTTAACTAAACCTCTTCCTAAATGGAGATCAGCGTCAAGAGAAGACACAGGCTTTTCTGACAGTGTTTAAGAAATAGAATGAGAAATCAAACATAAGCAGTAAACAGCAGAGGGTTACCCTTTACCACTTTTTCAGGGCCAAGCTGGCTAACCTCTCTCCCTGTTTTGTTATTTATGTGTCCTTTTCCCCTTGGACTCCCTGGACTGACGGAAGGAAGGATGTTTCACAGGAAGGAAGGACTGACTTGGCCGTATCAAGCCTGGACCACAACGCTTCCCCCACTGAGCTCTCGCTTTCTACAGAGGAAGAAAAGAAGTGGGAAAATCCAGTTTTCTGTCCGAATTTGGTTGCCAGTGCTGAGATGAAGTCAACCCAAGTACCACAGAAGCCAGTCAAGCCCCCTGCTCCATGCAGACAAGTAGATCACTCAGGACTGTGCTCAATCAAGTTTTGAAAACCTCCAAGGATGGAGGTGCCTCAACCTCCGGGGCTCTGTTCCAGGCTTTAACCAGTCTCACAGTAAAGATCTTGTTTCCTTTATGTCCAGTTAGAATTTCCTGTGTTGCCTCTCACCCTTTCACTGGGCACCTCTGAGAAGCGTTTGACTTCATCTGTGCCGCGACACCCATTTAGTTAATGAAATTACAGCCCCCCTCACCGTCTCTTTTGCAGGAACCTTGGCAATCTCAGCCTCTTGTGCCATGTGTTCCAGCCCGCAATGGATTTGGTGGTGCCTCCACTGAACACCCGGGACAAAACACTCTGGACAGAACCTCCCCGGTGCTGACCACCTTCCTTGACCTTGGCTGGGCTCTTCTTCATGCAGCCCAACACGCAGTCAGCCTTCGCTGACACTGCTGGCTCCCGCTCAACGTGCTGCCCACCGAGGCCTTTCAGTGCTGAGGAAGGTGCCCTCGGCACCTCCCAGCCCCACGGAAGCTGCTCGAGGAGTCTGCGTGAGCAGGGGCATGTGGCTGAGGCCATGGGGTGGCCGCTGGCCACAGGAATTTCTGAGGTGAGAAAGTGCTGGCCAGACAGTAGCTCCTCTCTCTCCGTCTTGCCGCTGCTGTGTCCCACGCGCGGCACGTCCAGCGGCAGAGCACGGCCTCAAGGCAAGGACTGTGCTGAGCACTCCCGACCGGGGGGAGCTCCGGCAGCTGCAGAAGTCCCTGGAGATGCCCAGGGCAGACACTGCTCAAAAAGAGAGCTCTGCACTGCAAACCAGCCCAAAATGCAAGCAGTGAAGGCACAACTGAGCAGTGCTGTCCTGCGGGGAAGGGTTTCAGAGAAGGCTTCTGTTACAAGGCAGCCAGGGGAAAAAGTGCTGGAGAAATCACTATTGCTACGCTGAGGAGACACCAGGAAGATGACCTTGGTCCCAGGACAGTTGTACTGCATCCAAGGCGCCACACTGAAGGACCTGCCATCCCTCAATGACAGCAGAAAGGCAAATAAAAAAAGGGACAGCCAAAGCCTGACCGTTTCCCTGCACCCAGGCTGCTCAAAGCCAGGCTCGCATCCATATTTAATACACAGGTATCGGGAGGCTCAAGTTTGCTGCGGATCCTCCGCAGACACCCAGCACCCGAGGCACCGGGGAAGGGGTCCCTGCCGCCCGCCGCGGCGCTCCCTCCTGCGCCCACCTTCCCAGGAGCCTTCCCGGAACGCCGGAACACCCCGTGCTCCCCGCCACACACGGCACCTCTGCGACCGTTTGCTTCCTCGCATAAAAGGTGCCTAAAAACATATACAGACAGTTTGTGCCATTTTACAGCCAAATCTTACACACAAACACAGCGCCACGCTAATTGTATACCTTAACATTAAGGCACCAATCACATCTAACAACATTTAAAAGATAACTCTAAATAGTAGATACGCAGGATGTTATATAAACAACAGGGTGAGAAGCTTCACTGTGATTTCTTGTCTGCTCTCTGTTAATCTCTCATCATAATGCAGTACTAGCAGTTGCTTATTATCACAGAGAAATTATTGCTATCCATTAAAAATAGCCATATTTCCAAATGATTCAGCCTACCTGAAGAATAAAGGTTTTTTTCAGGTCTGCTCCAGATCCTAGGTCAGGAATCTCCTTTCTATTCTGGTAAATTCCATTAAGATATCACATGTAACAACAAGTTCTTGAAGCGCTTTCATCAGATTTTTCCCTTTAAGGTAACCCACTGCACTCCCACGTGAGGCAGAGGCACCTCAAAGACACAAGGCAGCTGAAAGTGCTGCAGTGAAATCAGATGATCAGCTCAAGCTTTGTGCTTCTGCAGCCTCCTTTCCACTTCGGAAAAAGCATCCTGTGATTTCCAAGCTAACCCAATCGGGAAGCCACAAGCTGGTGCCGTCCTTTAAAATCCAGATAACACACACACGAGCAATTTAAATAAAAGCAATTGGGAGAATGGATGTGAAAAACAAAGTCCGGCAGCTCCTGCTGCAACATGCTCGCCACCATGCAGCACTGCAGCAAAATCTGCGGCACTTTGCTGCATGCAGCACTGTGTGCTGGGGCTGCGAGCGCCAGGAAGCAGAGGGCTACCTTGAGAGGAGCCCTCCAAGGTATTTCTGAGCCAGGGGATCACAAACAACAGCAAACCACGAAAGAGGGCTTTTTTTCTTTCTTTTTTTTTTCCTGCAAAATAATCTTGTTTGCATTTACAAAAAAAAAAAAAAATTCATAAACCATCATGTTTGCAATTTGAAGTTTCAAACCTCAAAAATGGCTAAATTAATGGGTTAATTTGATACTAAGTGAGGTTTGATCCTATGGCCTGGGCTGTACGGGAGGTCAAACTATGACTTAATCTCTGACTTAAAAACCAATTAGCTAAGTAAATTCAGAACCATGAGTGTTTACATGCAGGGGCTAGCACGCGCAGCACAGATTACAATCGTTAAAGCCTCCACTTTCCCCTCCATGGCTGGAAGGGGCCAAACTGCCCCGAATTCCTCCCCGAACCAGGGCAGACCGCGAGGGGGAGGCAAGGGAGTGTCTGCGCTCTGACGGGGGGTCCCTTTTATCCTGTCCTAGCGAGAAGCCCATCGGGAAGAAGCGGGATCTGCCCGCGGAGCGGGGCCAGCCCGGCTGCTTCTGCCGCCAAGGGATGAGGAACGCCGGCACGGAGCACCGGCACGGAGCACCGGCACGGAGCACGGCGGCAGCATCCGCTCCCCGGGGGAGCCACGGGCCTCACGCTGCCAGGGGCCAAGAAGCAGCAATGGGAAAGTCTCCAGCTTACGGCAAGTTTTTACTTCCCCAGACACCCTGGAAGCCCACTCGAGTTTGGCCAACGCAGTCCCAAGCACGTTCAATAGAAGAGGACCCCCCAATGGTAAATCTGAGGAGTTACTCTGAGAAGGAAACCACCGCATCTGCTGAAATCAGTGCCATTCTGAGAAACCGGGCCAAAATCATTTGGAGGTAGGAAGTCCAGGATATTTTCCATTAAAGGGTCTAAATATGAAGCCTGCATCGCTGCCTGCCCAAACTTGGGTATCACCTTGTGCAAACAGGAGCTTTGCCAATGCAGCATGTGCCACCTAAAGCCACCACGAAAGCAACATGGGGGTTCAGACATGAGAACTCAAGCCACTTGTAGGCTTCCTCTACCAGTGGTACCAATTCACACCAATTCAGCATCTCTGCAAACCAGAACCCAAGCTGATGTAAAAATCACCCTCCAAGCTCGAGAGCTGCAGCAGCATCAGCCCCCGATCTGCCCAGCATGTCATACAGAAACAAACTTATCAGCTGATGTTTCCTTACACTTAATAGCTGTGTATTTTGGCAACCTTGTTCCTAGGCGAATAAATGAGCCATTTCTTTCCTGGGGCTACTTGCACAGAATCAAACGGGTTCCACCATCCGTGCTCACCCAACTCTCCCTGCTACTGCCACATGTCACCTGTAGAAGGGAGCCTGACTGACGAGGATAACACTAAACTGATTTAAATCTGCTAATCACCCTCTCTCTTTTCAACCCTTTACGATAAGGGCAAATTCCCCTCTCTGGGATTGGGTTGCTGTGAAAACCTCAAACTTTCAGCAATGGAATTGCAATATTTGCTGTACAACCACTGCAAGCAAGCAATGGCAGCATAGCAGAAGGTGCTCAGGGCTGTTTTACAGAGAAGGAAATGGAAACTGCCTCTCTGCAGCGCGTGCGCTTCTGCGCGGACTCCTCGCGCTTCGGCAAGGCCGTTCGCTGCACCCCGACGAGGGTTAAAGAGCACCGGCCTGAACTGTGTCCTACACGAGCTTATCTTCCAAAACCATGGCCTTGAGGGGAACATCACTGCCTAAAATCTATGAAGAAAAAATCAGAGATATAAAAAGGCCTAAATTGCCACGGTTTGGTGGCTAAAATCCAACCATGTCATTTCTATTTGATCACCTCAATAAGCTGAAGCTACACAAATCCCTTTGTCCTCAAGGAAGCCCATGTCCGCAGTCTGGGTATTTGCGATGGTTCCTAACGCTGGCCAACGGTGAATGGTTTGTAGGTTTTCCACCTAATTGAACCTGTCACCATTTAAATTTCAAGCCCCCAAATCTAGAGACATGGCAGCCAACTGTGTCTGCAGTGGGTGGCCTGAGTCACCGTATAGGGAACCTGCCTTCATCTACTAACCTGGGGAAATAGCCGAGCCGGGTGGGTGAGATGGATCCCCTCTTTGGTGACCCCGGAGAAAAGAAGGGATCAACCTAACAGACGCAGAGCCCTCCGAAGATGCCTTCTGATGGCAGATCCAAACATTACCCAAGAAAGAAGGCAGAATTAGTAAAGCCATAATTACTACAACCAGTACAGCTTTTCCTTTGCCATGTTTTTAAGAGTTCCTATAAGCTTTATACCCTGCATGGTACTATTTAGTGAAAAATATACCACTGCTTATAATCATCATATGAATCTTACAAAGCATATGGCTTCCTTGATAGGGTTATTTGCTTAATATGAAGGTATTACTTGCATCAAACTCATCTCTTTTGGTCATTTGACTCAGTTATGCCAGTCACACTTTATGAAAAATGTAAGTGAAACACGTATCATGTTTCCAAAGTGACCCCCGCTCCACTGAAGGGTGGATTTCACAGGCGAGGAGCGCAGCCTCCGAGTGCCCGTGCACACAACGCAGCGTGACACAATCACACTACGAACAATATTCCCTAACCCATCTTAAACAACAAAATAACTTGGCCTGGATTGTAACTTAAAGGCATACCAGGCTTTTAGATGTTACCATCTCTGGTCAGAGATGGCCTCGAGACTGCTCTTTTTTAACAAGAGCTATTTTTGTCTACACTTGTTAACTCACATTAAACACATGTATTCAGTAATGCGCTCTCTATTTGGCCAACTTTTCAGAGTATAAAGAAAGCCAAAGGGGCTAGCAGGGAGTCTGCCTTGCCAAAACTTATTTTGGCTTCCTATAAAGCAGGATCCAGTCAGATTGCCCTACCAGAGCGAAAAAATGTTACCATATACAGGATTACGAGGGAACTGAGGCTGAAGGGCCACAGAGTCAGTTAACTTGCCTACATTTTTTACTTCTTCCCTATCAATTCCCTTATTCTGATTTGCTTTGGATTTTACAGCTGCACATCTCAAAAAATAAATCCACCACCTTCCTAAAATCCTCCTCCCCTCCCTGCAGATGCCCCGTTAAAGAGGACTCGGTGCCCTTGAGCAGGGGATACAGACAACGCTCCGCGCCACGGAGAGCATCCCGGCCCCTCCGCCCTCGCTGCCTTTCGGAGCCTCCTTCAGCCCTCTCCCTTGGCAGGGAACGGGCTCCCAGCTCATTTTCTGCTACGTGAACAAGCTGAATCGGGCCAGCGAAGAAGAGCCGGGGCGCCGCAGCCAACGCGGCCATCCCCGGTGCCGCAGAGCCCGGCACAAAGGGGGAATTATCCTCCCGCGAGGACCAGCGCTGCCAGCAGCCGCAGCGCACGGCGCATCCATGGGAATGCGCCCACCGGCCACGGGCTCTCTTAACTAACCAAACTGTGCAACTGCTGTTGGTTTGTATCGATACACAGAGCAGAAGCACCAAGAAACACTTCCCTTCCTTCACCATCAGGTCGACAAGGAAATTCAGGGAAAAGTTTGCAGGCATATGGTAAGTAACTACATCTTTTGTGAACTCTGGACACCTGAGACAACTCCAGTGTTGTAAAAATACTTCCTCCTTTTATTATCATCACTATACGGTATTATTTATGAGAGGTGCTGCACTATCTAGACAGCCGCTCTGCTAAAAACTTCATAAGCGCACTTTGCAGTTATTAGCACTATTTTCAGTGATTTTTGCGGGCAATTTTAACAGCATTTAGCCACTAATTAAAATCTAATCCTGCCAGGCCTAACCGTAATGTGCTGATCGGTCACTTTGACATGGTCACTTTAACTTGATTTAATTGGTTTAAGGGGTTCAGCCGCAGTATTAGAATGAAAAAAAAGAGTTTAGGAGTTTGCAGTGAAAGTTTGGTCACCACGGACAACCACCAAAGATCTTCTACGCCCCTGGAGAGGCTTCAAGAAGAATTTGCCTCAAATACCAGACATAGGACCTCTGGCAAAGCTCAAGGCAGTATTTTAAGAAATTTAGTGCCAAGAAAGGAGTTTTTACAGAGTTTAAAAAAAAATCTAATTGTTCCCTCAAGACAAGGGAGCAAAGAGGACTGAAGCAATTAACAAAGGCAGAGCATCAGAAAAGCTCATACACAAAAGGGAGAACATGCTTAATTATACAATAAAGGTGGGTGGGCTGGAAAAAAAAAAGAGAATTTAGATAAATAAACAACTACCAGGAAGGGGAGTATGTAGCTGCAGCAATTAAAAAAAAATGCTGATGCTTTTTCCCAGGGATCCCATGCCTTAAGTGCCTGGGAATGTAACTAAAGTTGTAAGTTGTAAGAAGAGGAGAGGGCCAAGAGGACCCCATAAACGCAACAGCGGAGATACCAGAAAGTGTGGTGGTGCATTTCCTCCTTAACTGGCGTTTGTAACTGGGGGGAAAAAAAAATCTGGAAAGTAGCTCCAGATCCTTCCTGAAGGCCCCTCGCAGCAGTCGCAGGAAAGGTTCAAAGGGGCTTGACTAAAAGGTTGCGCGTTTCCCATGCCGGTGCGGAGCGCGCCCCGGCCGCCTCTCCCGGACAGGCGAAGCTCCCCAGGGAGCAGCGCGGAGCCCCCGCCGCCCTCCCGGCTCTCCCGTCCCGGGGAAAAGGCGGGTTTTGCTGCAGCAACTCGGAAAATTCCTCGGAGCCAACGAGCAGCCGCCGAGCCTGCCCCGCTCGGGGCGATCGCGCCCTTCCCGACGCAGGATTCGCCACTTGTTGCCGCCGCTTCCCCCGCGGCTTCTGCGCGGAGAAACTTCTCGGGAGGCGCCGCGGGGAGCGCCCGGCCCCGCGCGGGGGTGCGGGGCGAGCGGCGGGGCAGGCCCGGCGCGGGGCCCCGCGGGCGCTGCCGCCGCGGCCCGGGCCGCTCGGAGGGGGCTCTGGCTGCTGGCAGCGCAGACAAAGCGAATGCCTCGAATTCCTTCCCAGCCCATTAGTCTGGCAGCGGCGCGGGGCTCCGCCGCGGCCGGCAGCGCCTCGCCGCTCCCGCCGCCGCTCCCGCCGCCCCGGCCGGTCCGCCCCTGCGCCCGGCCCGCCCGCGATCCCCCCCCATCTCCGCCTACCTGCGCGCCCGCGCTGGGGCCGCCGCCCGCGGCGCGCTGGGGCCGCGGCCGCCCGGGCTGTGTCCGGCGGCGGCCGCGCCGCGACTCGGGCAGCCGCAGCCCGCGGGGCTCCGCGCTCGGCTGCGGGCTCCGCGCGGCTGACAATGAGAGGCGGGGAGCCGGGCCGGGCCGCCCGCCTGACGTCAGGCCGGGGAGGGCGGGCGAGGGGCCGGCAGCGCGGGGCGCCGCCGGGCGGGGCGGCCCACGCGGCCGGGCTCGGCCCGGCTTGGCTCGGCCCGGCCCGGCTCGGCCCGGCTCGGCAGCGCCCTCCGCCGGCAGCGCCGCCCCGCGCCCTCCCGCGCGCCTCGGAGGAGGCGGCAAGGGAACTTCGGCCATTTTAGGGGGAAGGAGGCGCGGGGAGGCTGCAGCGGGCCCGGCCCCAACGCGGCGGGGCCCGGGGAGCTGAGAAGCCCGTAGGGGCCTCGTCTGCCGGGGCGCCCCGGGAGGGCCCCGCTCCACCGGCTGCGCCAGCCATGGGGTGGTGGAAAATGGGCAATGTGTGGGGCCGGGAAGGTTAGCGCAGTGTCCTGAAGCAGCCTGCCGGGACGAGCGCTGAAATGAAGCCACTTCAGCGGCCTTAAGGTGGCTCTCGGGGCGTCTGTGGGTATGAGGGCACTTAGTTGTGTAGCCAAGATTGCCTCCGTGGCCAGCGCCTCTGGGTTTTTCCTTCTGCAGTTGGCTCCGGGGGAAGCCACTTTGGGCACTTTACTACATTTCAGGGCCCTCAGCAGACCGATAGCTCCGTGATGTTGCCCCACGCTTTCCCACGTGCTCCTTCTCGGGATAGCAGGGGTTACCTCTTGTTAACCAAGGGTCAGCATAGGTCTCTCCCTAAAAGATGGGGGAAAATCTTTATGTCACGCTGCCTAGAAGGAGGAAGAGCAGTTTTGTTCCCCCTGGCCACCTTTGCAGCTCCCCCCATCACCCTTCTCAAAGTTTGGGACTTTGAATTTTATGGGGATCCAACTATGGTCATCACCATTCCCACTCTGCAGAGACAACAGAGCTTCCTGCAGCAAACGAGACTGAACAGTGGTGGATGCTGAGGAACAACAGTTCGTTGCTTTTGAGTAGTGTTTGCCAGGAATTGCCCAAATGTGTCAACTGAAGACCCAGTTAGCAGGTGGGGAGTGTTTCCAGCCTCCTGGCCATGCAAACAGAGTCACAAGTCTCCGAATAAATTGTCATCCCCTTTTGCTAATAGGTACACTAGCTAGAATTATATCGCTAACACTATTTTAAAGCTATTTCAGGTGATGTTAAAGAAAGATACTTAGATTGCTAGGTGATTTAGCCTTTAATGGAATAAAATGACTCTGAAGTTAAAATGGAACTCTTTGTCCTGTTTGTATAGAATACTCTGAAATATATTGGTTTTAAATGAAGTATTTCCAGCTTAAAGCGAACTTGCTAGATTTACAGCTAAAATCCAAGCTTACACAAAGATGTCAAATGAACAAGATCTCGCTGGTTCTTATAGCTGAAATGGAGAAGGTTTCCTTCCAGTCATTCTAACGGGGGAAAGTATCTGCTTTCATGAAACCCTACCTGTGCACGCGCTTCCAGCAGTGGTGGGGCAGGGGACGTGTTGCATGCTCCATGCAGTGCAACCACATTCAGCACTTTTTTGGTTCCGTTCTTTACAGGTGGTTACTTTTAATTTCCAAGCTGGAATGAAGGAGGTTTGCTGATACAAGGCTAGCTCTTGAAATACATCTAACAATGATATAGCTGGCCTAATGGGCAGATTCAATAGGAAAAAAATGGGAGGGGTAGTTCTTGATTTCAGCAAACTCTTATCAGGCCTTGTATAGACCATGAAGTTGCCTTCTGTGATCAAGAAGGACCTGGAGAGGTATTGGGAAAGTGTTGCTACATGTTTGGCCTATTTTTATACTCTCTCTCAGACATAAGCTGTGTGCCACTGTTCTCCTTGCTTTCTACAGTAAGAAAGGCCAAAGACGTGTCATAAAGGTCTAAATGTTGTCCTGGATTTGGAAAAGGAAGAGGAGGGGTGCAGCCACAGAGATAAGATCCAACTCTATGAAACAGAGTCTCAGTATGGAGAACGTGAAAGAGTGTGGAGATTGCAGGTGTTTGGAGGAAGACGAAAATACTTGGATTGTTGTCTGTGGGATAAATGCCAAAGCCTGAGGTTATAAGGGCAGAGGTGAAGGGTGGCTCAGGACACAGGACTTCTGCAGAAACCCTGCATATTAGGAGCAAGATAGGGGATCTGGGACACTCATCTCCTGGATCAGTTAGCTGAGGGTTGCAGTGGGTAGACATCCCCATATGCAACTGAGCAGAAAGGGACCTACTTGATCATGTTGACTGTAATCTAGGGGGGACCTGGGATTGGTGGTGGTGGCCAGGACCAGCCTCAGTGCTTCACGGACCTCCACTGTTCGCATGTGAAGATTGAATCATGTAAGGAGAATCCTTCAAGACCACCCCATTTTGTGGCTGTAGCAAAACCTGAGTCTGAAAAGTTTGTTCCCATTCGGAGGAAGTTGGGAAGGGGGAGTTCTTGGGGCAAGCCTCTCTGATGGATGCAAAAGGATTGACAGATATTTTTGAGTCTTCGGATGTGGTTAACAAAAAACATATACCAGCGTGCTTGGTGTGGAGTGTCTACCGCAGGCAGAAGTTTCTACAGCGTCTGGGTATAGAAGGTGTAGACCTGATGGCAGCTGTAGAGCCAGCCCTGCACCCCTTCTTCATGGGAGGCTTATGACATTTGTAGGTAATGAGCCTTGTTTAGAAAAAAAATAGAATTTTCTTTCTGGCTAGAAAGAGTACTGTAAAGCCTGTGTTTTTCATCAAACTAAGTGTCAAGAGATAGCACCTAGCAGGCCCAAAGTTACAGCAACCTTCATGGGTACCAGGGAAGAGGGGGGGTCCATGAGACAAGCTGTTCTTTTACCACAAGAATAATCTTGCAGGGTGTTTAAACTTAAATATAAATGCAGTCCAGTTCAGAGTAAGTTGACTTGTTTTTCCTCCATCCAAACATGGGTGAAAAAGGCTCTTGTCCAAGCTTGGTTATGTCAAAATGACCCAGAAAGCAGCCACCCATGAGAGATCCTGAGAGCACTGTGACCCAGCATTCTCCCTCCTGGTGTCATCCTGTTGATTCACCATGATAAAATCCCAGCACAAGATGCATGAGTATCCAGGCATCCGAGGAATCTGGACAGCCGTTGAAGTGCCTGTGCTCTGGGCCTAGCTTTAACATGATCATTACATAACAGTGCACCGTTGGCCGTAGATACGGGAAGAACAGGTTCACCACTTACCCACAGAGATTTTGGCGGAAGTGGCTGAACTAGGCCTTTTTCTTCCCCTCTAGCCATCAGAGTCTCAAAGCTGCACTAAAATTAGAGTACTGCAGGAATGCAGTGTCAGGAACACAAGAGTGATGGAAAGTGTCTCTGTAGGGTGAAGACTCACCTGAAATCCCAAGGTGCTTCGTGATGCTGTTTGATGACGTATCATGGTGGACCCCTGTGATCAGAGAAACCGTTCAGGAAACTGAACTCCTCCCCCAAGGCAGGGAGGGTGTCGTGAAAGCTTCTCTCTAAGTGTGCCACATACAGCTCCTTGGCCTTGCTGCTGATGGGAAGTCTGGGGGACCAGCTATGGCAAGGACCAAGGAAAGGGCGTCTCTGCGCCACCATGCTCAGCACCGCCCTTTTGGGTGCCAGCTTACACACAGTCAGGGGGACCAGCAGCAAGGCCTGGTGGCACCCTTAGTCATTGGTGGGCTCAGCTGATATGGACTGAAAGCTCTGCAAAGTGTCTTATCATCCAGGCACATCTCAAGGGCCCAGAGCTCTGCTGCTGAGCCCTGGCTGCAGTACCAGGGTTTGGCAGACTGGTTTTCCATGCTCACTGCAGTTGGGTTGCGGGGTGGGGAGGCAAGGGGCCTTCCTGGGCCCAGGTTAGGAATGGGGAAAATGATACTGAGGTGACGGGGGCTAAAGCCCACTGCTTGGAGGTGCTCATTGCCCTAGGGGGCAGAGGTCTGACTTTGGAAATGGTGGCTAAGTCACAACTGTTGAAGCAGAGTCCTCTTAGGAACCCAGACATGAACCCTGTTCCAGCACTGACCAGGGCTTTGGAGACCTCCTGCTCCGACAGCCTCCAGGAGGAGAGGGACTGGGACTTCCTGTGGCTCCCTGTGGCCAGCTCCAGCCCTCTGCTCTGTGGAGGAGATCTCTGCCCAGGGCAGAGGGGACTCAGGGTCTCTCAATGCTCATTCACGGCCTTTGTGGCCAGTTCAGCCCCCATCATTATGGAAATGGAAGTTTGGTCACATGTATGGATTTGCGGGCTCTAGCTGGCCACATTCAGGAGAAGATGAGGAGAGTGACAAAAGTAGAGATGTATCTCCCCAGGGTAGGCCCTCTCCTTGGTTTATCCTCCAATAACATGGAGCACACACCTAGATCTCCCATGCCACAAACGGTCAGCTGCATTTGAATGATGAAATACTGCTGAGAGGAAAGCATAATGGTAAACTCTATATCACCCAGCAGAAAGGATAGGCATAATAATAATAATAATAATAATAATAATAATAATAATAAAACAGATGTGAGGGGAATATTGAGAAACAAGCTGAGCTGAGGAAAAACAAAGGGCAAGAATGAAGCACTTCACCAAGATTGCACCTGGACCAACCAGTATTAGAATGGGATGTTGAGTGGAAAACCAGGGAATGACAAATGTCAGGCATAAAGATAGTGTGGGAGACACCCTGCTCTCTGGATGGTGCAGAAGCAGAGATGTAATTAGCTGGGCAGATATCTGGGAGAAAAAAAAATGCCGTGAGGCTAAGGAATTAGAAAGATCTGTCCTTGGAAAGGAAACATGATACATGACGTAGAGGAAGAGAGAAGAAATAAGGGAGATGTGCTTACTCTGACAGGAAGGAACAATTTGTGTGTGCATGCATAAGGAGTTAAAGCAATCAATAGGGACATGAGAATGAAAGACAAAAAGACAGAAAAGGACTGTTGAGTGCGGGAATGTAAGAAGGGGAGGAAGACCAATCCAGCCCTGCACTAGACTTTTGAGCAGAAAGCAGTTTTTGAGCAAGTGGCAGGATTGATAGGAGTGAAGCAAGAGAGTCTGAAAGGAAAAGGAGCCTAGAAATAGGAGCAAACTATTCAGAGGCTGGAACAGGAATGGGGGCAGACCCACAAGAGAGGGCAAGAGGAGGCATGTGGCATGTCAGAGGTGACACTGCTGCTGTTGTGTATGTGCTTAGGAAGGCTGTTCTGCCTGTGAGCACATAAGAAGAGGACAACAGGCAAGTTCTGGGAGCAAAGCAGCAATCTCATTCAGTAAAGTCTCCTTGCAAGGAAAGCTGTCACTGTGCGGTGGCAGCCTCCTCGTTTTATGCTACTTGACAGAAAAGGTTGTTTAATTTCCAGCACACAGGATAATTGTAGTATGAGCAGATGTGACTAGAGATGACGGGGGAATAAACACCCATAAAATCCTGAATAGTATGGGGAAGCGGCAGCACCTGGCAGCACGTCTCACAGCAGAGAACCCATATGGGCGTCGAAGGTTCAAACAAACAAAAACAGCTCACGTGGTTTATGCCTCCTTTGGTAACATGAGGGGTTAGACAAACTCCAAGGAAAGATTTCTCAGAGCTATTAAAAATGCCTGAGTCGTCCTCCAGTTGATGAAGTCCCTGAACAGACTCCTCAGACACTGCTGTGCTGTGCTGCTTTGTTTTGGTGGGGAGCTTAGGGAGGTGTCTAGTTGATCTAGCTTGCTGATGGTGGCACATGCACTTCTGCTTCTGACCCCATTTGTGCGTCTATGCTGCTTCTGCTGCACCACTTCTGATGTTTGTTCAGCTCATTAAACTGGCAGAAAATCAACTCAGAGTGAATACCTTTCTGCCAGGTTAGTGAGCTGAATCAGCCTCCTGGCTTCTGAATTGCCGATATCCATCAAGTCAAAATTTCCTGCTTTTCTTTGCAAGGGAGACTAAAATGCTGCTTGACTTTTTAAAAGGAAGTTGAGATTCTCATGCTAATACCTGATTCAGGGAATTCAGGCTTTAAGTATTTATAACATCAGAGTCATGATAAGATCATCATATTTATTTCATTAGCTTCTAAAAGCTCCTGGCAGGGGTGGAGCTTCGCCTGTGCTAGGTGCCACACACAGTTTAGGAGTGCTATTAAACACAGTAAGTAGGAAAAAGAAGCAGATGGTTGTTTGTGTGGGCAGCAGTGCTGCACAGCTTGTTGCATCGTTATCAGCACTCTGTACGGCGCCCAAAGTCATTTGTCTCTGCAAATGTTTCTTGTTTCTAGGATCAGCAGGATACTGCCATGACTTCCTCCAGGAGCCCACATCCATATCAAGGCACAGGAATGAAGGCATTGCTCTCTGAGAAGCAAGCAGCAACATCAGTAGGCCAATAGGTTCAAACCACTAACATCTTCCTCTTGCTGAAAAAGCCTATGCTATGACATTACAGTCCTCCTCAGACAGAGGATCTTCATCTCTGCCTTCACCAGGATCTTAAGGAGTCAGAACCTGGAGAACACCAGGATGGGGAGTGGCAGCTGCTGGAAGTAATAAACAGGATCTGCACACACTGAGAGCCAGGTTTGTCTGAATGCATTAGATATCACCAGTATGGACTCTTACATACAAGTCAGTCTCCCTCTGTAGACAGTGGAGGTCTCCTTGTTAAAGTAAGGTGAATTCAAGGAGTATCTGGCCCCACTCTTGGAGCAGGCAAAAATTACATCTGAGTTAAGCATATTTGTGGGACCAGATGGGGTGCATTTGGGAGTGTTTAGGATGCTTGCCAATGTACCAATGTAACTGCATGATCACTCTCTGTCATCTTTGTATGTTGCAGTCATCAGGAGATGTTCCTAGTGATTTAAAAAAAAAAAAAAGGCAAATGTCATACCCATTATCCAGAATGGAAAGGAGAGGACCCGTACATCTCTGGACTGGTCAGCCTCACCTCTATGCTTGGGAAGATTGTTCAGCATATTCTGGAAGCAATTTCTAAGTACATAAAGGACAAGAAAGTGAGTGGAAGCAGCCAGGAAGGGTTTACTGAGGGCACAATATGCCTTACCAACCTGATCACTTTCTACAATGAGGCACCTCGTTGTATGGACAAGGGGAGGGCCCTGGGCATGTTCTGATTCATTTTACCATTGATTTTAGCAAGACTCTAACATGGTCTCCCACAGGCTCCTTGTGGTCAAATTGGTGAGATATGGTCCACGTGGGTGCAGGACCAAGTAGGGTGGAAGTGGGTGGAAACATTTCTGGAACTTTGGGCTCAAAGATTTGTGCCCAACAACACAAAGTCCAGCTGGTGTCTGGATACTGGGGACATCCTTCATAGACGCACATTGAGGAGGGTAACTGTTTAATGTCTTTTCAATGTCCTGGACAAGGAGATGCTGTGCACTCTCAGCAACTGTGTAGACAATAACACTTTGGGGAGAGCTACTGCTGTGCTGCAGGGCAGGACTGCTTCTCAGAAGGACACCAACAAGCTGGGGAGAAGGGGCTTCCTCTCAGGGGCAATTGTGGCAACAGAGATAGTGTGAAAAACATGACTGCTGCCACCAGAAGCTGGACATGGTGTGTCTGTGAAAAGGCAGCTTAGAGAAAACCTGTCTGAGAAGGCTTTTAACTTCATTAGCTACTGACCTACATTTCTTCCGTTTCAACAGCAATGAAGTCTAAATGCAAAATTGCAATTACTGACAATTGTATGAAGATATGTCTTGTCACTGACATTTGCAACAGAAGGATCTTGGCTAGATTAAAACATGATTCAGAAAAGTTAAACGAATTTTGCTGAAGCCGTTGGGAATTCCTCACCTCTCAGTGACAGGAGCTACTGAGCATCTGCAACTGGAGGGTCACAAGGGAAACTGCCTGGGGACTGTAGCTACCGCCACATTCCGGACACTCCTTCAAGAGCACTCAGGGTGTACTGCAAAGGGAGTGTGACTTACGCTACTGCTGTTCATAACATTTGTTCCTTCCTGCCCACACGCACAAGGAACTATCTGCTGATGATTTAGCATAGCAGTATGACTGCAACACACATGCTTTGCATGGCCATCTTCCCTTCACAGTGCGAGATTTCCCTTAGATTTATCCTGGGAAGACTGATAAGATTGTTTTGCCTACCTTCAGCTCTGGCAATTCCTCCTGGCTGACACTCTTGCCCATTTGTTGGAATATGCTTCACTGAAATTTTATTGCAGTATGCTGCTATGAACATGCACGCTTTGACTTTTATTTAGCTAATTCTGTTTTTAATTCTACGCTGTTATACACATAATTGTATCTGCTGGGACAATCACAATATGTACCTCAATACAAAATTTTTACGAATTATAAAAGTACAAAAAAAAAAAAAGAAAAACCTGAGGCACTTAGAAATCATGCAGCCTTCATGTACCTTCTCTGAAATGCTTTTGTGTACTCCTGACTCCATGGACCATTAATGACATGGTAAATACGGACATTGATCTCTGTGACATGACAACCTCCTCCTTTCAACTCAAAAGCCATAGGATGTTATTTATCTTTCATTTATGATTTTTAGCTAGTGGTTCCTGTGGCAGTTTTTCAAATATGATTTCCTGAAGCACTCTATCAAATATTTACCAACAATAAGAATGATGTGTGTGCCTTTCTGAATTAGCCTACGACCTAATCAAACAAAGGAGCCAGTTTTTTGCTCTTGAATTAAACAGTGTCTCATTAAATGCCCCAGGAAGACCAAAGACTAAAAATAAGCAGTGGTCATTTTCAATGCTATGATATTTTGTCACTCCGTTTATCACTGGAAGTTTTAAAGAACAGTCAAGACAGGAAGGCCAAAAGTGTAGTTGATGCAGAGAGAGCAAACTGGATGGATGCTCCTTGCCTAGCAGAGACAGACCAAGCTCCCCTCGTCCTCTTGTGCCTTGAGACCTCTCTCCCTGTGCTCTGTGGTCTAAGCTACAGGCTGCTGCAGAGGTCACTGACTGTTTTCAGGCTTCTGGAGTTGTGGAAATGGCTACCTGGACACCAGGCCCAGAGATTTTCTCTAATCAGTCCTGCAACACGGTTTGCAGAAACACGGCAAAGTGGTAGCCTTGGCTTGCACTGCCCTTGGGAGGCAGGACAGGGAAGGAGAAGGTGAACAGGCAGCATGTGTTGATCAAGGGTAGATCATGGCAGACAGTAGATTGCGTTCTGTGACAAATGACTCAAATGACTGGATTTGTGGATGAGGGAGAAGAAATGCATGCCATTTACCTTGACTTTAGCCAGGCTTTTGACATTACCTTCCACAAGATCTTGGCATTGCCCAGTTTGGGACATTATGGTCTGGATGGCTGGACAGTGATAGCAAGCAGAGTGCTTGGGGGGGATATCCTGGGGCTTGTCCTGTTTAACGTCTTTATCAATGACCTGGGGGTGGTGAAAGGCTGTTGTCCTCTCAAGATTTCAGATGACACTAAACTTTGGGGACCAGTTCATACACTCCAGGGCAGGGCCACCATTCAGAGAGAATTAGGCTGAAGGAGTTGGATGGCAGAAACTTCATGAAATGCAGCAAAGGACAAATGCAAAATCCTGCAACTGGGAAGGAAGAATCCATTGCAGTGATTCAGACTGGGTATTGACTGGCTGAGTCGTAGCTCTGCGGGATGGGGTTTGGGGTGAGCTAGCAGTGTGTCGAGAGCATCCTGGGCTACATTAGCAGAAGCACAGCCAGGCGATCAAGGGAAGTGACTATCCTGCTCTGCTCAGCATTTGTTACACCACGTATAGAACGCTGAGCCTAGTTTGGGGCCTCTTAGTACAAGAAAGACATCAATAAATTGGAGTGCTGTCAGTGAAATGCCACTAAAATGGTCAGGAGACGAGCGCTTTCTGACGGAGGGTAGAGGGCCAAGCTGAAGAAACCAAGCTTGCTCACCCTGGAAAAGAAAAGGCTTTGGGGGAACCTAACAGTAGTCACCACCTCAGTACCCAGGCTCTTCACAGTTCTGCACTTACTGCGTAGGAAGAGAAGACACAACAGGCACAAGTTGAAACAAGAGAGGTGCCAATTGGATTTAAGAAAAATCTTTTTCATCATGAGGCCAGTTAAGCCTTGGAACAGTTGGAAAGGCTCCTTCAAATGCCCCTACAGCTTGAAGACGATGCAAAGAGCTCCAGTGATGTGAGCCCAGTGGTGTGAAGTCTGGCTTTGAATGTCTGCTCTTTTGTACTCAGATGATGTAGGAGGCCACTGTTCTACATGAGCTCCATGACTGAAAACCTCATGTGACATCTGCTGCCCAGGGAGGCCTGCACTACCCAGGCCCGTGATGAAAAGGCTTATTCTAAAATACCATGGACTGTGTCCTCTGGGGTGGAACTGGATGCTTGTCTGTCTCCTTTAGAAGATGCCGAAGTTCTGGACTGTGCAGTGTCCTGTACTGAGCTAGGAGATCTTCCTCTAGTCTCTGCAAATGATCCTTTGGGTGACAAGGCCCTGCAGGATGCCGGAGAGGTATCTCTTCAGATTCATGTAGTCCTGTAGATCCCCGGCAGCAGAGCCCATAGGAGACGTTATATCCCATTATTTTAGCAGTGATGGTCATGTCAACCCTTGGAGATTCCTGCGTGACTCAGCTCCAATCCAGCACCAGGAGGGCTGTGCCATAGTCAGCAACTATCCTGGATGCCAGAACAGCAGCCTGGAAGAGAGTCTGGAGCCGCAGGTTATACACAATATGGATATAAAAATGATATATATAAAAGTATGCATGTTAAATAAATATAATAGATGTGGGATATATTGTCTTTATACAGGTTATGTGTGTAACAGAATCTTGGTCCTACAGAAATGCAAACTTAACTTTTCTATGGCCTTTTTTTTCCTATTGAAAGAAATTTTTCCTATTCTGGTTTCCTACCAGAACCAAAAAAGGAACCTGAGCTTCTTCAGTCTCCATTCCAAGGTCCCTGTCACTCCACACAGACACTAAATTGTCTGTTTCAGATTGTGCATGCAAAAAATAAATAACAGAAATATAAGATCAAGATAATTTTCAATATTTTTCATGCTATTTATTTTGGCTATTCTATTCATGATAAGATGTGTAAAATAATTTCAAATTGCTGAACTTTCTGGAGTTCACCAGAAGTGTAGCAGTAAATGCAAAATGCACAATCATGAAGGTCCCACCAAACTTAGATATTTGTTATGTCTATCCCCTATTGCTTATCGTCCAATTGTGTTACACAATTTCTGAAAAAGTTCACGGCTTTACCAATTTCAAATGGATAGGATACATGCCATAGAAAATATAGGCATCAGATCCCATTATACAGAAATGTTCTCTTCCTACATAATTTGCTAATATACACCAGAAATACTGAAGTGCTGCAGATATGCACACATTCTTCTTCAGGTTACAAAGGCATGGCAGAATTGGGCAATGTCTCATCATACAAACTCAGTTTTCTGTTTCTCTCACTTGTTACAAAGCTCACTTCGTGTTTTGATCTCAGATACACAAAGGGTCACTGCAGAGACCATTAACAAATTCTACTATGGGATACAGAATTCCAGAGAGAAAGTATCAAATTGGCAATGAGTTCCCAGTTACATGCACAATACAGGCAGCAGAAGAGATGGTAGTTTCCACTCCTTACTTCAGGAATAGTCTTCAAGAAAGTCTTCAAGTAGGCTGTGAGATTGTATCGAAATCAGCAGCAGTAGGAGAGGATCAAGATGAGCACTTTTTGAAATGTATTAGTTTTTGGAAAGCCTGTTTAAATTCTTCATTAAAAGCCGTGTAAATGACTGGATTGATCAGTGAGTTTAGGTAACCTAACCATGTAAAAAAGTCCAGGAGGATGGGATGAAACCAACAAGCGTCCTGGCAGATCGGCAGGACTAAGGACATGACAAAAAATGGCAGCCAGCAGATAATGAAAGCTCCCAGGATAATGCCAAGAGTTTTCGTGGCCTTTCTTTCTCTTGCAGCAGAAATTCTTTTCCTTTCCAGGACACTATCTGCAAGTTTTATTTTAACATGGTTGATGAATAATGGAGATCCACCTGAGTGCCCTTCATGCAGGCTAGAGCTGATGGAGCAGAGAGAAGACCCAGTAGAGCCAGTAATCAGGTGTGCGGTAGTAAATCGCTTCCCATATAATGAAGGTGGCTTCAGAATCCTAGATCGAGCTGCTACATAAATTCTTCCATACAATATTACAAGCAGCACAGTTGGGATGTAGAAGGCTCCACAGGTTGAGTAAATTGTATAGGGAATCTGATCCGTGTTAATAGTACACTTATCAATTTCTCCATGAGCTTTCCCTGGCCTCCAGAAAAGTGGTGGCACAGAAATACTGATAGAGATCATCCAGACCACGGCAATCATGAGTGCTGCTCGGCCAGCAGTCCGGCGTTTGGCGTATTCCAAAGCATCTGTGATGGCCCAGTATCTGTCCAGCGCAATAACGCAGAGGTGTAAGATGGAGGCTGTGCAGCACGTGACGTCTGAGGACAACCAGATATCGCACAACACTTGGCCGAAGGCCCACGTGTGGGTGACGGTGTAAGCAATACTGATGGGCATCACCAGCACGGACACTAGAAGATCCGTCACTGCCAAGGAACCAATGAGGTAATTTGCAGGTGTGTGGAGCTTTCTAGTCACAAAAATTGTAATAATGACAAAAGCGTTTGCAAGGACCGTTGCCAAAGTTATAACAGACAGAAGGACTGACAGT
Source organism: Tinamus guttatus (assembly GCF_059628265.1). Lineage (NCBI taxonomy): Eukaryota > Metazoa > Chordata > Aves > Tinamiformes > Tinamidae > Tinamus > Tinamus guttatus. The sequence goes on from NW_028288931.1 coordinate 3,792,616, forward strand.
GAAATCTTCAGCCCTAGTAGTGTCCTTTCATCCAAAGCCAGTGGTGTTTCAGTGAAATTTAATGACTTATTTGCAGTGCTCTGGAGGGAGAGCTCTGCTGAGTGGTTATACTGAGTCATTCTCCGCTCTGGTTTCACTTTCCAGTGTAATCTCTGCTCTAATTGCACTTCCCAATGTAATCTTCCCTCCACAATGAAGGAAGATGGTCACATTTTGCTGAAGCAAAACTTTTCATGCTAAAGTCCAAACTGAACGATTACTAACTTCTTGCAGATTGAATCTCAAGGAATAGATGAGGTATTCTCCAAAGCCAAGTTTTCCATCACATCTTATTTGAGGCCAATGTTAAAAAGCAAAACCTTGACATAACCATGCAAATATGATCCTGGCATATGACAACATAAAAGACAGTGTAAGTGGCAGTAATGTAGGTGTTTTTCATTCTTCTCTTAGAACTTCTAATGTACCTGAAGACAACATAATTCTTTATTAATCTTCTCCTCACATCTCTTTTTTGTAGTGATCTTCTGTAAAGTTGCGAAATTCAGTCCTGAAGAATGAGTGGCCAAAGCAGAAACATCTCAGCATATAATCGATGTCCCTGTGTTTCGGACAAAATGATCCTCAGGATTATTTTTGCTTCCACTCTAGTAGCTAAATATCACATTTTTGTTATTTGATGGACATTATTAGTAGGGTATCCAAGATATAATATAATACTGTCTGGATTCCTGCTGTAGACATGATTCCTGACACATCTTAAGTCAAGGCCTTCTTAGTGAACAGTGCTGAGCTCTCTTTTCACTTACTCATCCAGACCATTCTGTCTTTCTCTTCAATGCACATTCGATCTTCAGATGTTGGAATCAAGTTTTGGTTGCCAGAACTGAATGCTCTGGTGCTGAGGATCACAGAATGTTCCAAGTACTGAGATGTTCTTGGTTATGCGAACGGTGAATGATTGTAATGACTTGTGGAGTGGTGATTCCCTCAAAAGAAGAAGGATATGGCTGGTTTTTGGTAATGGGACCTGGCGAAAGAAAGCAAATATGTTAGTCCAGAATGATGATACAAGTAATGTGGAAGTTGAGCTATGAGTTTTAGATCAGCGTTTCACAGCAATATAGACAGTCTTTCCCTGTATGTTTCTTCAGGCTCAGTGTAACCTGAAATCCTTATAAACATGAATAGAACTTTCTAAAAAAGATGACCCTGAGATCTTAAGTCAGACCTACACCCAATTAACAGAACATCACATAAGTAATGCAAACCCGTTCTTTCATGAAAGAGATTCAGAATATGGGTCTGGAATGGGTTGATATATATTCTGAGGACCAACAAGAGAGAAGCTGAACTTCTCCAAGAACCGAATTGCCCAGGCAGGCCTCCTTCAACCATCATGGAGCAACACCTCTCACAATCATTAAGTGCTGTGGCTTCACCACAACTGACAAAGAACTGAGATTTACTCGTTTGCTCTTGCTTGTGAAGCAAGAGCACCATATTTTCTATTAAAAAACTACAAATAATCTGGTACAGATGAAACACTAATGCTTATGCATCCAGCAGATGTTTCTAACAGAAGATACCTGAAGCTTTTTTGTTTTTTGCCAACATCCACCCTTGGTGAGTAAAATTTACTTTAAGAGAAGCCTTTTCTTTTGAGCTGCATTGTTGCAATAAGATTGGAGCTCCTAAAAAAAAAAATCTCCTATTTCACACTAGATTATTCCTCCCTTGCTTTTTTTTTCTTTTTTTCTTTATGTCCAGGAAGGTTTTCAACCTCTCTTTCTCTGCTCATTTTTGTTGTACTGAGTAAAATTTTAACGTATAAGAATTTTTGAATATAAGGATGGCCACAGGCTATTTGGTCTATTTTGACAGACCAAAGTCTACCAAAGTCATCTCTCTGACAATGGCTAGTACCAATGTTGAGGAAGAGTATAATTACAACATAAGCTTGTAGCTGAAACTCCCCCTGAAAGCTGTGTCTGTATCCAGAGGTTTATGGTATCTTTGTATTAACTACCCCCGGAAGGATAAATTCTTCCAGGAATTTATCCAATCTTTTTTTCTTCCTATCCATTTGTCCATTTTTGAGAACGTTTTAGGATTCACAATATTCTGTGATGGGGAGTTTGAAGGCTCAGCTATTTACTGTGTGAACTGTGTCCTTTTGTTTGTTTTAAAACTAGTTCCTCCTAATTTCATTTGATGTGTTGTCCTTATCTTTAAGAGACAGGGAATAATCATCCGTTTTCTTCAAGCAACTGTGCATTTTATGAACCATGCTGTTACTCTTTGTCCATTCAGTTGTTTCATATCTGGAAGTCAGTCCATACTTGTGACCATCCCTGATATTTCCCTGTTGAAATATCACCATTTTTTCTTACTTGCTCCCTTTTTGCATCTATCTATACTGAATTCCTTCTCCCATTTTTCTACCTAGTCACAAGACTCTTTGCAAGTCTGCCAAGTCATTCCTCGTCTTTACTGCCCCAAAGAGCTTTGCCTCATCAGCAGATATCATCACCTCAATATTCATATATTTTCCAGATCACTTAATACATGGGATAGTTTGAGCCTTCTTTACTTACCTTATTCAAGAGTGTCTGGCACAGGGCCTTGTCAAAAGTAAATTACATCAGTTGGACTTGACTCAATCCATATACTCATCAGCTTTTCCTAATAACTTCAACAGACTTGTAAGGCATAACTTACCTTTACAAGAGCCATTTTGACTGTTCCTCAAGACATCTTATTTACTACGTGTACAATGTATACTACTCTTTATTATAGTTTCTACAAACTGGCCAGATAGAGACATAAAGCTTATTAAAAAGTAGTGCCCAGATCTCTTGGGAATCTTTTTTATAAACTGACTGTCCTGCAGTTGCCAAGTACAAAGGGGGTTTTAAGCAGAGGTTGAACACTCCAGTTGATACCTTTTTTCTTTCAATCTTGAGTTCCATCAGTTCTCTTCATCAGAGCACCATCTCATAGAGATTTGTTACTGCTCATTTTGCACAGAAATAAGGGTTGCAGTTACCTGCTTTTACTCAGTGAAAGAAAAATCCTAGAGACAATTATTTTCCTGTAGAAAAACGAAGAAGAAAATTAGTTTTCTTAAACTAGACGCATTTAAGACAAATAACATTCAGTCTCATGCAGTCATTAAATTAAGCTTAATAAAAAACATCAAATGCAAGATCATAGATTCAACTATGTATTAAGGGGAAAAGAACACACACGTTTACAAGGTGTGCACTCTCAAAAGGCCATTCAACATTTCCAGCTGAAAACAATCTCCCAGTAGGATGTGTCACCTAGATAAGGAATATATGACACCAGGGCACAAAAGATGCATAGTGAATAGCAATGGAATATATTATCACCCCTACATAATACAGTTGTTTTCATTATTTGCAATTTATGATCTGTACAATTGTAGCCACGCAACCTCATTCCTAAAGTTACCTTTACAGTGCAGAAGGTATCAGCCCACGTCGTGTCTCTGGCCCCCAGGGCACAGGAGTTTTCATCTCAAGACCAATCTCCTCCGAGACAGGCTGGGTGCAGCAGCGCTGTCCTTGGCCCATCTCTTCCTGGCCTCCACCTGGTGCCCTTGGCCATGAGCTATGATGACTTCTTCAAAGTGCCTGAAATAGATTTAAGGTGAGGTGACAGCCTACCAGAGTAAAGGTTTTGCACACCACCAAAAGTGCATAAAGATGGGTAGGGCCTTTAGCTCAACTCCTGGGTCTATGCCTTCACTGGTTCCTTGAAAATTCCAGGAGGTTAAGAAAATTGTAATAGTGACAACTCTGGAGAGTTTGGAGGGGCTCAGTCTTTTTAGGTTATGAAATATAAGAATCAATATCTTCACCAGAGAAAAAAAATATTTAACTGGGAGAAAATATAAGACGGTGCAACATTATTTAATTTAGCAGACAAAGAGACGTTCAGGTCTGGAAGGTGAAACTAGGCACATATTCAATGTGAACAAAAACCACATTTTTAACAGCAGGTGATTCCTTGTTCAGAGTCTTTACTTAAAATCAGGTACTTCTGAAAAGATGCTTTGCTTCCATCTACAGTTTCTAGGCTTGGTAATAGCCCAGGAATAACAGAGCATGACAGGGGCAGCGGTTGAGGGTCTGCAGCCTGCTTGAGGATGACACTAAGTGGCTCGAACTGTAGCAAGGTAAACCGACTGTTACAAACATTAACACCACCAAAGGTAAGATTAATAACACCAAAAGATAGTTGTGACACACTGCCATCCTGTGGACAGCAAACACATGCAACTGCAGCTGTGTCAGAACAAGAAAGATGTCCTGAATGTTTCAAAGGAGATAGATATTCAACTCAGACTGTAAATGCAGTCATGACATATTTCCATCCTTTCTGGAAAGCGCATGCCCGTCCAGGGGACAGGATGATTTCTGCAGAGAGCAATTTTTTGAGGCAGCTGACAACAGTTTCTGACAGTGCTGACAGTTCCGATGAAAGGTCAGTGCTTTGATGTATCCATGAATATCTGCATTTGACTGCGGTCAATAATATACACAATAAATAAAATAAACACGTTGAAATGAAAATATTTCCTAGATATGTGACCAAGATAAAACATTTTCTAATAAGTTGAACAATGTTTTCTTTAATTTTCATCCTGTGTAATAATCAGCTCGCACTGTAAAACAGCACAGTCCTCTAGAGTGAGGACTGTGCCTGGAAATAGGGTGTTTCTCCAAAACGGTATTTTGGTAGTGCCCTCGCACACACTTGTACTGATAGAGACAAAGCACTGAAGCTTTCGCAAATAGAACAGGTCTCAGTCTCCATTCTGCGTGGTGGGACTGGGAGAACGGGATCAAATATCCATCCCGTTTACTGGGAACGTCCTGGGTGGGTGTCAGAGGCTTCACTTTGAATTGCTAGAAATAATTCTCTATAGCTGGGTAACAACCAAGGGAATTGCAAAGGAATGGGTTAAGAACAGAGTTAAATTCCAGGAAACTGCTGATTATCCATTTGCTGTCAAAAATCTTTTCTTAACTGATTCTGATTTTTTGTTTAAATGTCATATCCTCTATCTTGCCTAAAAAAAGCCAGACTTACTCTATTATGCTTCAGCACCTTGACCTGTGAAAAAGACTATCTTGGTGTAAGCTGACAAACACCAGATGGCACCCCTAGGAAGAATCAGACTTCAGAAAGATGTGTTTCCTATAACTCAAGAAGAGGGAGAAACTTTTGAATAATTTATTGCATATTTGGAACAGCTGACTCAAGCAGGAAGCACAGGAGAATCTGTGGAGCTCCACTTTGAGACTAGAACCCAAACTGTAGAGAAACATCATGAAATAAATTTAGGAGAATATATAGGTCACTCCATACATCAAAACCATTTCGAAGGCAGGTTCTGGGTGGAAAACAAGACAGTGACACAGTATGTACCCCAAAAATTGAAATCCAGAGAAAATGCAGAAGCTGTTGAGAAATTCTTAAATAAAATGTAAGTAGGTTTGCATGCATTGATAGGAAGGACTAAATGTGCTGTGGAAGTAAACATAAACCTACGTGGTTTCTGGGTTTTGGATTAAGCTGCCCAGAATACCTACAGGAAAGAATAGCATTTCATAAAAGCCTATAGGTGAAACAGAATAAACCGGACTACATAAAACACATAGGCACTCTGCACCGTAGGATTAGGCAGCGCTCTGCACTTAGAGACTGCCACACAGGCATCGAGATTGAAAAGCAATGTGGGGGGGATAATTATAATGAGAACAGGGTTACTTGCTCTTGTTATCCAAAGCTAAACTGCCATTTGGACACAGTCGACTCCTTGAAAAGAAAGCAGAATAATCTTGAACACAGGTACATAAAGTGCACTCATATGATAGGGAAATCATTTCAAAAATGGGAATATGAGCTCAACCTGAAATAAAATAAAACATTTTTTTTGGTTTGTTTTCCACAAGCAGTGATTTTTATCCCAGCAAGGGATACACTTTAGCAGGGGGCATCTACTAAAGTAGCTCTGTTATCCTGAGGAAAGTACTCAAGAAAGGAGCCCAAGCTGGAAGTCACAGATTGTCGTGGAACCCAAAAGCACCTGCAGGAGCTGACAAGTCTTAAGGTCACAGTAAAGTCACTCAGCAGTTAAAGCTGTGTCTCTCCTTGCTCCTCTCACCTCACACATGTGCAGCAGAGGGGCGTTTTCCATGTCTCCAACTCAATTCCCTATGTTATTTCATATTCCAGCCAGGAAAGACTGAATAAGGTTCAACTTTGTTGAGCATCAGGCCACTTCAGCTGATAGGAGGAAAAAGAGGCTCCCCATGGGCTTGGACACATTCCTCTCCCATAGCCTCTGCCCAGGCCTGTGTGCCCAAGGTTCCACTTCACAGCATGAGGTTTGGTTCCTAGCGGCCCTCATGGGGCCACTGCTCAACTGAAGCCTCTGGCAACGTGGCCTGAGGGGTGAAGTCCTCCTACGTCCATGCCGAGCAGGTAGTAAACACATGCTAGAACACACCTGCCAGCACAGGCATATGCACCCACACACATATATAGGTCTACTCACACCCTGGTGCATCTGAGGAGTGGTTTCCACTTAGTAATTTGCACCCTGATATTTTCCATGCGATCCTGATTCCTTTTCATGCAAATATTACTCAGTGCAAATATTACTCAGACCCTGAGGTGAATCAATAGCAGCATGAGCCTGTATCTGAGTTTCTTGTGCTTTTGAGGAAGAGCAAGGCCACCATATTGCTGGCCAGGCCAGTTGTTCAAGATGTTCTTCAGATGTCAGGTGTACTTTGCATCAACACCAAGTGTTTTTTTTTAATATATTGGTATATTTTGAGAGATAAAGCACTTGCACGCCAGTCATAGTTACTCCGCACCTTCCTAGCCCGTCAATGGGATTAAGCATAAGCATAGGTCAGGAATGTCTCTCCTTCTTCCCTAATTCAGTGACATATCAGAGGCAAACGATAAAGTTAAGGTGAGATTCATCTCACTCTGGCATCTAAAATGTAGTTATAGCTGGGTATCCTAGGCAGGCAACAGGCCCTTTTTGCCCTGAGTGTCTATAAAGGAAGTTCATATTTCTAGGAGAAAAAAAAACCTTGGAAAGTACAAAAGATGCTTCATAGAGTCCCTCTAACATGGTTCATGCAGCACAACTGTATCAAGAGCAAGACAGGTGCATTTATTTTCTTTCACTGATACAGGGAGCAGTACTCCAAACACTAAATTGCATAAAAAAACATTTCCCATTCCTAAGTAAGCAAGAACGTTTAAATTCTATTTAGGAAGCAAATACAGGCAATGCTTAACCCTCTTCTCTTCCGCCCCCCCCCTCCCATTTCTATTTTTGCTCAGCTTTCAGAAAAGTGTCGCTATTCTGCTTCTCTCGCCTACATACACAGCCAACATGTACTGGCTATCCAAGCCATTCCTTACTGCCAGCTTACAATTGCTGTTACACCTTATATCTAAAATTACTTAGCAAAGAGAAAAGTAAGGATTTAGCGAGCAGTGATGCTGTTAAGTGCTGAAGTACAGAATTCTTTATAATACAACGACAATAATTTCTTCGGAAGGAGCAGAAATAGCACTTAGCTCTAGCATTAGCTATATTCTCTCAGCCTTAAAGTCTATGATGCCAAACATGCACAATGCAAAATCTCCAATTTTTTTTCTTTCTCATATCTCCTCTCCCGTTACTATTCAATATAACATAATATATGACAATATATTAAGTGGAATTGTGAAGGTGATGGAATACAGCGTGATGTGAGATTAAGCACATGAGAAGAGATTCACAGCACTGAGCACTACATATCACAGATATGTAGTGTGCAGCTATCTACATGCCAGTGTATCATCTGACCTAAGTTATGAGAAAAAAGCACATCGTTGCTTGTAAAGTAATGCATATCCCTCCCTTTCCCCCCACGTGATGATGTTTCTTCTCCAGCTCTAAAGGAAGTTTACACAATTAGCTCAAATGGAGGTGACTGGCTTGTACACACATTTGGGCAAATGAATGCACCTAAAAAGCCCAGCACATCCTCATACAGAGATGAGGTTACGTAAGATCACGTCCCAGAAACCTGTTTTAGGTGGTGCCTCTTTCTTTCTATTACCTGAAAAGGGAGCCTGGACTGACTGGCTCAGACTCAGCCATTCAAGCACCTATTCAGAAGAAATATCAACCCCACCTGAAGTCTGAAAGCAGTGACATAAACGAAATATCTGGTGTGAAGAAAGGAGA